>NC_068307.1:25966860-26266860 GCF_025860055.1 Xyrauchen texanus
CCTCTTTATTGTCTGCCATCATCCAATTCCCAATCTTCCCAGTTCCCTCCTTTGTAAAAATAAAACCCATTATATTAGGAAATCACAGTTAGTGAAAGAGAATGATAAGGGTGTATCAATGCCTTGGACTTTGAATACATTTTTGGGGCATTTACGTGTAAATGTTTGGAATCATACTTAATCTATGTGATAGATCTCTAGATTTCTATTTAATAAAATAGGTGGGCCTGAATTTCTTTTAAAATGTGATTGAGGTATCTAAGATTCCTATTAAATTATCAAACTTCCACAAACAACTTCTCCAATACTATAGAATTATATTTACCCACAACTTTTTTCCCCATGGATCCACCCTATGGAATAACAGGTTCATTACAAATAATATGAAATCATTGTTTGAAAGTGATTGGTATGAGAAGGGTATTGTGTTTGTGAATGATACATTAGATGATAATGGTAACTTTTTGGGACATTTAGCATTTTTGCTCAAGTATAATCTTAACCGCACTTATAGAGAATATAATAAAATGTGTAAATCAATACCGTTATTACTGTTAATCCAAAACACATTGATGTATGTGAGAATAATACTTTCACCAACCTTACCAAATCTAGTAATTAATTAATGTAATTTACAATACAGAAAATTTTATAACAAAATATAACAAAATGTTTTTGGATTATAATAGAGGATTGTGTGTACAAATTCCAAATATAAATGCCTTGTCCATAGATAAACCACATTTCAAATTCATCAAATGGCCCATTTCCCGTAAAGTCAAAGAGACTCACTTTAAAATAATTTATAAATTATATCCGGTTGCTGACTTTCTTAGAAAGAGGTTTAAATTGAAAGTAGATCCCTGTGTATTTTGTAAGGCAGCTGATGAGACTCTGGAACACTTGTTCTTTGTATGTCCTATGGCCAAAAGCTTCTGGTCTGATTTACATAATTGGCTGTCATTTAAGATTGATGACATCCTGATGTTTGACTTATCACAAATTCTCTTTTATATGGATCCATAATGTAGATCCATCCCTTTCTGATTTGGTTAATATGATTGGCCTCATGGGTAAGTATCATTCATTATAGTAAGTGGAGATATTCAAAGCCTTCTTTTTCATGGTTTATGAACAATTATAAATTGTAATTTCCTCACTGAAATAAGTAAAGTCTAGTAAAATTGCAAGAAAGATGTGTAGTGATATATCCAGACAATTGTTTCGATAAATATCCACTTGTATGCTATGTCTAAAGGATGCTTTTATGAAAAACAATTCTTTCATATTTACATTTTTTCTCAAGCCTTTTGATCTCAAGACTTTTTTTGTTTTGTTTTTAAATCAATACCCCGTTGTTGTTTGCTTTTTGTTGTTCAGTATTGTGTAGGGGACGCTTTTCTTTCATTTACACTGACAATAATTGTATTGTTCCAATTGATGTATATTTCTTATTTCTCCACTAAGAGAGTTTTCCATGTTTTTTTTCTTGTGAAAAATAAAAAGTTCCTGCTTTCTGTCTGTTCTCGTCCAACAACAGCCAATCACGAGAGATTCGAAGAGATGCAGCCAATCAATACAGTCTTTGGTTAGCAGCCAATAGCATTTGTTAACAGAAAGGATTGGGCCCCGCCCCTGAGTGTCAAAACCAACTTGTGTGCAGAAAATAACTCACGCGTATGTGCAGAAAATAACTTGCTCGTGTGTACAGATCTGCGCGTGCGTGTGCAGAAAAGAACTCGTGCGCGTGCAGAAAAGAACTCGTGCGCATGCAGAAAATAACTTGCGCGTGTGTGGGACTTGTTCATCTGTGTGCACAATCATATTTTTTGTGCTCGAGTTTGTGATTTGCAAGTTCTGCAGGTTTAAATTTTACGTGCGAGCTGTGTCATGGTGCTCACACTGTTGAAATTCACTTGTGCGCTGTGTTTTTGCGCTTGCGCTCTTTTGTCCAACATTTAACATCATATAAACAAACAACATTTTGTTAAATGAGTTACACTGTTGTACATATATTTCAGTCCACAGTGTTCAGGTGGCATGATTTCTTCCCCATCTACCCCTAAAGTCCTTGATCACCACTCCCTACACTTGTGAGCTCTCCCAGATGGCCCAGCATTAAATCAATAGCATGGCCTATAGAGAGAGGGGCATAATGGGCCAGGAACATTAACATATGCCACTCAATACCCACCTTGCTGCTTCAGCACTTGACATGACCATGAGACTACAGGCTGAAGTTACCGCAGCGCTCCAGCCACATTAACCCCTCTGAAGAAGGGCTATCGCTTACTCCATCAATAAATCACTCTCTAATTGACACATATGAGCTTAGTCTGTCTTGACTGCTTCCTTTTCGGATTTTGGCGGTCTTTCAATTGAGAGCCAGAACATAAATGCTGAGAATTCTGGGTCTCTTTTACAGGTTCAATTTTCTAGAGGTCACTTTTGAGGTCACTCTGTATGCTTTCAAAAATTCTTTCTTATGAATTCTGTTTTTCTATATTAATTTTCAATGCTGGATATAATCCACTGCAAACACTCTCAGGTCTCTCTCCATTCATATTTTTTTTTACAATCCAGTCAATTCTTGGGCTGAGCAAAAAAAAAAAATTTAAATTTTTTTTTTAAATAATAATTTTTTTTGTTTTATTTGGTCGATTTGATATCGATTCTCAAAAGTCATGCAGCGATCTTTTACTCTATGATTAACCCTTCTCTACAATGACGAGATCCACACAACCCATTTGTCATTGAATAATGTCTCTTTTAATACTCTGTATTTTTTAGACAATAGTTGATAAAAAAAAAAAAAAGAAACATTTAATTCTAATCAGGCGTAGCACAGATGAAAACCCATTTGAGTCTCTGTCATTAGCATGCGAAGGGATTTCCTTAAAGAGACTACCGGTTTTAGCACGTGTTCAACAAATCAAATGTAAATACCTGTAAATAGGACAAATTATGCAATTAAACAATATAAATTTAACAGAATATAATATATGCAATATTATATCATATTTATTGATTAAATACGTTGATTTGTTAATTTTTAAAAGAAAAAAATGTGACCAGAATGATGCAAAACGAATAAAATATAATTAGTAAAATTATATTTTCATATTATACCTAGTTTGAAAGCCCCCTTTATAATTAACAGCATTCGCTGGGAGATAATACATTTTACATATAAGCAAAATGGACATTATAACTAAAATACCCATTTGAATCGAATAGGAATCAAATAGAATTGAGAGCTTTTGAATCTAATCGAATAGGGAAATCTGTATCAATACCCAGCCCTAGTCATTTCCCAAATTTTAGATTCTGTTTATTGTCAGATTACAGAAATGAAATGGGTTGTGAATAATGCATGTTGACCCCATGAAATCAAAATTGTAGTTTTATGGATTTTGTCTGTAGATACAGGCTACACATTTAAAAGTCTTTCTTATCTTCACATTTGCTTATCTGGAAGAATGGACCAAAAATATATCCTCTTGCACTATATGTAATTTTCCAATCAAATTATTTCTAGAATGAGAATGCCATCTCCCCCTAATACCACCTACCCTTGACTAGCAAAAGCAAGAAGCAAATCATATTTTTTGACTGTGATGTAGGGGTGGGCGATATGACCAAAATCTTATCACAATGAGTAATTGTATATAATGGTATATATCACAATATAGTTGATGTTTTTGAGAAAATGTCAAATGTTTTATACAGTATCTCACAAAAGTGAGTACACCCCTCACATTTTTGTAAATAGTTGATTATATCTTTTCATGTTACAACACTGAAGAAAAGACACTTTGCTACAATGTAAAGTAGTGAGTGTGCAGCTTGTATAACAGTGTAAATTTGCTGTCCCCTCAAAATAACTCAACACACAGCCATTAATGTCTAAACCACTGGCAACAAAAGTGAGTACACCCCTAAGTGAAAATGTCCAAATTGGGCCCAAAGTGTCAATAATTTGTGTGGCTACCATTATTTTCCAGTACTGCTATAACCCTCTTGGGCATGGAGTTCACCAGAGCTTCACAGGTTGCCACTGGAGTCCTCTTCCACTCCATGACGACATCATGGATCTGGTGGATGTTAGAGACTTCGTGCTCCTCCACCTTCCATTTGAGGATGCCCGACAGATGCTCAATAGGGTTTAGGTCTGGAGACATGCTTGGCCAGTCCATCACCTTCACCCTCAGCTTCTTTAGCAAGGCAATGGTCGTCTTGGAGGTGTGTTTGGGGTTGTTATCATGCTGGAATACTGCCCTGCGGCCCAGTATCCGAAGGGAGGGGATCATGCTCTGCTTCAGTATGTCACAGTACATGTTGGCATTCATGGTTCCCTCTATGAACTGTAACTCCCCAGTGCCGGCAGCACTCATGCAGCCCCAGACCATGACACACCTACCAACATGCTTGACTGTAGGCAAGACACACTTGTCTTTGTATTTCCCAAAGAGAACCTCTGGATATGACGCTGAGCATGTGCACTAAACTTCTTTGGTCGACCATGGCGAGGCCTGTTCTGAGTGGAACCTGTCCTGTTAAACCGCTGTATGGTCTTGGCCACCGTGCAGCAGCTCCGTGTCAGGGTCATGGCAGTCTTCTTATAGCCTAGGCCATCTTTATGTAGAGCAACATATACATATAACAGTTGTTTTTTTCAGATCCTCAGAGAGTTCTTTGCCATGAAGTGCCATTTTGAACTTCCAGTGACCAGTATGAGTGTGAGAGAGATGACACCAAATTTAACACACCTGCTCCCCATTCACACCTGAGACCTTGTAACACTAACGAGTCACATGACACTGGGGAGGTAAAATGGCTAATTGGGCCCAATTTGGACATTTTCACTTAGGGGTGTACTCACTTTTGTTGCCAGCGGTTTAGACATTAATGGCTGTGTGTTGAGTTATTTTGAGGGGACAGCAAATTTACACTGTTATACAAGCTGCACACTTACTACTTTACATAGTAGCAAAGTGTCATTTCTTCAGTGTTGTCACATGAAAAGATATAATCAAATATTTACAAAAATGTGAGGGGTGTACTCACTTTTGTGAGATACTGTATATTAAATAACCATATTGTACTGCCTATTTTTTGATAATTCACTCAGTGATTTAAATACTTCCAAGTACTTACTCTTATTTAATTTTCTCTTTATGTGGAACATGACAAGTGTCCAAGTTTAAAAACAAAATGCTCAACTTGGTTTGAAATCATTCATACACACATTTCATTCTAAGTTGTTGACCAATATTATTATTGTTATAAGCTTCCACAAGAAATCTAAATTAAAATGAGATTTAATTTTCTTCACTTGTTTGGGTGTTGTCCCTTTCTGTGGAGATGTTTATCAGAATCAAAAAGACTCGTGGGCACATGTGCTCCAGAGATAGCATGCGCGACATGCCTATGAAACACAGATTCACGTGTCAGATGAGAAGAATATTAAGTGCTTATGAAGTGCTAAATGCGAAATAAATGGCATTTAATTTTTAAACCACAATATACATTGTCATATCACCCAGCCCTACTGTGATGTGACCTAAAGTCTATTAACTATTTAAATAAAGGTATGAGCATTTCAGTCGACCCACCGCAAATTCCTGTTTTTTAATTGTAAATACATGAAAGAAAACTGGTTGTCAAGTTATTTTAGAGGCTCTCATAGGAGTATTTTAATGTCTAATAAAAATAAATTACTCACTTTACTATACATTTTTAAACACCTGTCTTCACAGGTCAGACACGCCTCTGATCTATAAAGCAGTGCCCAGCTGGTTCGTGAGAGTGGAACATATGGTGGAGAAACTGCTGGACAACAACAACAAATGCTACTGGTAAATTACAGCGTACTTTTCTGTCCCTTGATTTATCAAACCTAATGTGACCTGCATATCGAGCAGGCAAAATATTGATGGCTAGTGTAGAATGCATGACTTGACAAACTCTCATCAAATTTAGATTTGGTGTTTTCTCATAGATTTTTATAGGAAATTCAGTCTTTACGAGAACAGCTAAAGAGTTTAATTTGATTTCTTAGATGAACAATTTCAAAGTCATTTGATTGAGATTATGCATGTGAATGACTCACTGCCAAGTCTGTCACTGGAAATCATTTGTCATTATCTACCAAATGACATATCTACTTTCGCTATTAAACATAGCCTTGAGTTCTACTGTAGATTTTTTTGGCCTAGGCATTGCTTTTAGATGGGCTCAGAATAAAGAACCGGTGGTGACTTACCTTTGTCTCACCTTTTGTCACACCTTGCAGATGTGTCAAGTTCCATTAATCATTCAGCTATCATCTTCTCTGTCTTTGTGCTGTAGTTGTTGTTTTTTTTCTGTTAGATATGACTATATAACACCACTTCAGAACACCACTCTTCTACACTCCATCGATAAAAGATACTGTACCTCTGTGCATCAGTCTGTGTGATCTTAGAAGTGCGTTCATGCTCAGTTGTACTCAGTTTCTGTGTTTTTGTACCCAGGGTTCCTGAGTTTGTGCGGGAGAAGCGTTTTGGGAACTGGTTGAGGGATGCACGAGACTGGGCAGTCTCTCGAAACCGCTACTGGGGGACTCCCATCCCGATGTGGGTCAGTGATGACTATGAAGAGGTCAGTGATCGATGAGCGTTTAAAGGGCATACATGAGAGTGATGCCTCTTTAGACATATAAACAGGGAAATGTGGTCAGAGTGTACCTTCTTAATGTTCATTTCCACGTATTTGATCTGAAATTGCTTAAAAGGAGTTTGAAATTGTTTCTTTTTAATCAATGGAACCTTTATTTCAAGCAAACAGCCAGTAGCTGAGTTTCCATCCACATATTTTTATGCACATTTTGGGATATTGAATAAAAACTGCTAGATGGAAACACTAAGATGCTAATAAAAATCTCTAAAATGCACATAAAAAAACGTAACTCTTACTTGAGATACATGTTTTATTCGATAAGAAATGTATATATAAACTATGATGGAAACACATTTACCGAATAACCGAATACACTCCTTGAATTAATTAGGAATAATTGAATAATTCATAATTGGACTAACCAGCGGATCAATCATCGCATCTGAAATGTTGGTCTCCTGAAAATCCAAAAGCTTTCATGGAGTTTGCAGAGAAATAAATTGAATGCAAACTTGAACTGTGCCGAAGAGCAGGTTTATTGACACTTTGGAAAAAGGATAGTGCTCCAATAACTGTGTGACGTGCTGTTCCTCTAGAAGTTCTTCTAGATTGTTTTGTCTGTGTGCTCTAAAGCATGAGTATTTTATTAATAAAACAGTCACAGTGGCTTCAATTTCTCTGAAAGTGATGATTTTGTCCTTTTTAACAGATGGGATGGAAATGTGGCTTTATTAGGGCCCAAGCACAAAGTGCGTAGGACCCTATTGTTTTCGTTAGGATTATTATTATTATTAGGGCCCAAGCACAAAGTGCGTAGGACCCTATTGTTTTCGTTAGGATTATTATTATTATTATTATTATTATTATTAGGGCCCAAGCCTTGAAAAGGCAAGGCCCTATTGTTTTCGTTAGGATTATTATTATTATTATTATTATTATTTTTACGACTATTGGGGCACTTTTGGGGCTCTTAACATGCTCAAAAACTCTTGAAACTTTGCACACGGGTCAGAACCCGCGGCCATTAGGGCCGGGCTGAAGCTGGTACCGGGTGTGGCAGGGAGCTTCGACAGCCCCCTGGAACAGGGTCCGAAAACTTGGTCCATAAATCAAACACGCTTGCATGTAATAATATGAAACTCGGTACACATATAGATCTCATCATTTCATATATCCTTCATACTTTTACTTTTTACCTCAGGCCAACTGGAAATCGTCTATTTAGGGTTTTTGGAAAACGCATACAATGGAATGTGAAATACTCCTGCTAGAGAATTCCACCAATCGCCACTGAAACTTGGTCAGCATGAAGTCAAGACATTGAGGATGAAAAATTGGTCAGCGGATTTTTGATATCTCGAACGGTTTGGCCATGGCGAGGAAACGAAATGATGGCACGAAAAGAGAAACAGGAAGTGTGTTATAACTTCTGCATACATTAATTGATCTCGATGAAACTTCAGCAGTGTGTTTGCTGTAAGAGGCCGATCGCATGGATGTGACTATTGTGAGTCAAAGTTATAGCGCCACCAACTGGCAGAAGGAAGTGTGTCACTTTCAAAATGCTTTGAAATCACCCTCTTATTTTTACCCGATTTACTTAAAACTTTATGTGTATAATGTAAACACACGGCAGATGTAGACGTGTGAAAGGATTATTGATATCTTAAAAACTGTTGTCGTGGCAACGCTTCAAACTTGAATATTCTTTTTGATGCTTTTGAGACTCTTAGCATACTTGAAATTGCATGAAACTCAACAGACACATCACATTTATTAGCCAGTAGACATGTGCAAAGTTTCAGAAACGGGCGTGGTGCAGGGGCTCAGTAGCGCCACCTTTTGACAAAAGTGGGGGTTGCTTTACACTTTGACCCACAGTCACAAAACTCAGTAATTATATTGTTCTCATCGAGCCGGACAACTTTCTAATTTACAGTCATTAGCTCAGACCAACAGAAAGTCAGCTATTTTGGTTTGAATGTGGATGTTTTGGAGAATTTTCTCTCCCTCTCTCACTGACCCTACGTCTCTCTGTGTCTGTGGGGAGGGTGCTGATTTTGCTGAAGAGTGAAAATGCTTTTATTTTAGTTTTTCAAGGTTTTGGGGCCCTTAACGTGCTCGAAAACTCTTGAAACTTTGCACACGGGTCGGAACCCGCGGCCATCAGGGTCGGACCGAAGATGGTACCGAGCGTGGCAGGGGGCTCGACAGCGCCCCTGGAATGGGATTCGAACACTTGTCCATATATCAAACATGCTTGCATGTAATGATATGAAACTCAGTACACTTGTAGATCTCATCGGGCCGAACAACTTTCGTGCTCTAAGTTTTACGCCAGCCCAACAGGAAGTCGGCTATTATGGGTTGTTTGGAAACACATGCTCTGGAATTATATATATTCCTCCTAGAGAATGAATCCAATTGCCACCAAACTCGGTCGGCATGAAATCAAGACATTAAGGATGCTACATTCCGGACGGATTTTTGATATCTCGAACGGTTTGGCCGTGGCGAGGAAATTGATTTAGGACTAAAAATGGACACATGAAGTGTGTTATAACTTAGTTAGTTCTATCTACAGTTACAAAACTCGGCGTGTATATTGTTCTCATCAAGCCGAACAACTTTCTAATTTACAGTCATTAGCTCCGACCAACAGAAAGTCAGATATTGTGGTTTGAATGTGGATTTTTCAATTTTTCTCTCTCTGAGTGACCCCTCCCGTTCAGTGTTTTTTCTCTCTGTGTCTCTCTGACAGACAGAATGGCCCTGCCAAATTTTTTGTGTGTGTGTGTGGGGGGGGGGGGGTTCTCTGTTGGGTGAGATTTGCTTTTTGATTGTTTGATTGTTTTTCAAGGTTTCTGGGACTTTTGGGGCCCTTAACGTGTTCGAAAACTCTTGAAACTTTGCACAAGGGTCAGAACCCGCGGCCATCAGGGCCGGGCTGAAGCTGGTACCGGGTGTGGCAGGGGGCTCGACAGCGACACCTGGAATGGGATTCGAACACTTGTCCATATATCAAACATGCTTGCATGTAATAATATGAAACTTCGGTACACTTCTAGATCTCATCGGGCCGAACAACTTTACGTGCTCTAAGTTTTACGCCAGCCCAACAGGAAGTCGGCTATTATGGGTTGTTTGGAAACACATGCTCTGGATTTATATATATTCCTCATAGAGAATTAATCCAATCACCACCAAACTCGGTCAGCATGAAGTCAAGACATTGAGGATGCTACATTGCGGACGGATGTTTGATATCTCGAACGTTTTGGCCGTGGCGAGGAAAAGAATTTATGACTAAAAAAGGACACAAAGTGTGTTATAACTTAGTTAGTTCTATCTATAGTTACAAAACTCTGCGTGTATATTGTTCTCGTCGAGCCGAACAACTTTCTAATTTACAGTCATTAGCTCCGACCAACAGACAGTCAGATATTTTGGTTTGAATGTGGAACACATAGCAAATGAACTTTGAAGCTCCAAAAAGCACATAAAGGTAGCATTAAAGCAAGGAAGTTTGTTATAACTTCTGCATACATTAACTGATCTCGATGAAACTTCAGCAGTGGTCACATGGATGTGACTATTGTGAGTCAAAGTTATAGCGCCACCAACTGGCAGAAGGAAGTGTGTCACTTTCAAAAAGCTTTGAAATCACCTTCTTATGTCTCAAGTGAACAAACAGACCAACAGAAAGTCAGATATTTTGGTTTGAATGTGGAACACATTGCAAATGAACTTTGAAGCTCCAAAAAGCACATAAAGGCAGCATAAAAGCAAGGAAGTGTGTTATAAATTCTGCATACATTAACTGATCTCGATGAAACTTCAGCAGTGCGTAAATTATAATTACATTAATAAACCTGTTCAGAGACATCCGGATAAATGCTGGCCTTCTGGATTAACACGTTTAAGTGCTGCAAAAGATATTGACCTATGACATCAAAAATTATTCTACATTTGAATTACCTCATAGATGTGACTATTGTGGTTCACGGTCATAGGCCCTGTCCCAAATGGCACACTTCATATGAATTTTCAGTCTTGTGTACTTATTTCGTGTGTCCATTAACTCCATGAGACCGGGTGTCTCATTTTTCATTTTAGGTATCGGAAGGGTGCTCACGCATACTTTGTGGTTGATATGTGCCCTCCATGCGCACTTTTGCAGAGCCCACGCTGATGCGAGCTCTACAGCACACGTCTTCTCGACGGTCAAAGCGAGGTTATGTTATTGCCCATCGTGCACAGCGACCCTAAAGGCACGGGGGTAGCGGTGCCAGCAGCGACCCTAAAGGCACGGGGGTGGCAGTGCCACCGGCTTGGGCCCGCCATCGCTGCTTGCAGCTATATTTATTAGGGCCCAAGCACAAAGTGCGTAGGACCCTATTGTTTTCGTTAGGATTATTATTATTATTATTATTTATTTATTTTTTTTTACGACTATTGGGGCACTTTTGGGGCTCTTAACGTGCTCAAAAACTCTTGAAACTTTGCACACTGGTCAGAACCCGCGGCCATTAGGGCCGGGCTGAAGCTGGTACCCGGGCGTGGCAGGGGGGCTCGACAGCGCCCCATGAAACAGGGTCCGAAAACTTGGTCCATAAATCAAACACGCTTGCATGTAATAATATGAAACTCGGTACACATATAGATCTCATCGTTTCATATATCCTTCATACTTTTACTTTTTACCTCAGCCCAACAGGAAATCGTCTATTTAGGGTTCTTTGGAAAACACATGCAATGGAATGTGAAATACTCCTCCTAGAGAATTCCACCAATCGCCACGAAACTCGGTCAGCATGAAGTCAAGACATTGAGGATGAAAAACTGAAGGCAGATTTTTGATATCTCGAACGGTTTGGCCGTGGCGAGGAAACGAAATTATGGCGCGAAAAGTGAAACAGGAAATGTGTTATAACTTCTGCATACATTAATTGATCTCGATGAAACCGCAGCAGTGTGATCGCTGGAAGAGGCCGATCGCATGGATGTGACTATTGTGAGTCCAAGTTATAGCGCCACCAACTGGCAGAAGGAAGTGTGTCACTTTCAAAATGCTTTGAAATCACACTCTTATTTTTACCCGATTTACTTAAAACTTTGTGTATAATGTAAACACACGGCAGATGTAGACGTGTGAAAGGATTATTGATATCTTAAATACTGTGGTCGTGGCAGCGCTTCAAAGTTGAATATTCTTTTTGATGCGTGGTGCAGGGGCTCAGTAGCGCCACCTGTTGACAAAAGTGGGGTATTGGTTTTATAATTCGACCTAGAGTCACAAAACTCAGGAATTATATTGTTCTCATCGAGCCGGACAACTTTCTAATTTACAGTCATTAGCTCAGACCAACAGAAAGTCAGATATTTTGGTTTGAATGTGGAACACATTGCAAAGGAAACTTTGAAGCTCCAAAAACCCCATAAAGGTAGCATATGAAGGGAGCAAATAGCAAGGAAGTGTGTTATAACTTCTGCATACATTAACTGATCTCGATGAAACTTCAGCAGTGTGTCACATGGATGTGACTATTGTGAGTCAAAGTTATAGCGCCACCAACTGGCAGAAGGAAGTGTGTCACTTTCAAAATGCTTTGAAATCACCCTCTTATGTCTCAAGTGAACAAACAGAGCAACAGAAAGTCAGATATTTTGGTTTGAATGTGGAACACATTACAAATTAACTTTGAAGCTCCAAAAAGCACATAAAGGGTGCATAAAAGCAAGGAAGTTTTGTTATAACTTCTGCATACATTAACTGATCTCGATGAAACTTCAGCAGTGAGTTCGCGGGAAGAGGCCGGTCGCATGGATGTGACTATTGTGAGTCAGTTATAGCGCCACCAACTGGCAGAAGGAAGTGTGTCACTTTCAAAATGCTTTGAAATCACCCTCTTATGTCTCAAGTGAACAAACAGAGCAACAGAAAGTCAGATATTTTGGTTTGAATGTGGAACACATTGCAAATGAACTTTGAAGCTCCAAAAAGCACACAAAGGAAGCATAAAAGCAAGGAAGTGTGTTATAACTTTTGCATACATTAACTGATCTCGATGAAACTTCAGCAGTGTGTCACATGGATGTGACTACTTGAGTCAAAGTTATAGCGCCACCAACTGGCAGAAGGAAGTGTGTCACTTTCAAAATGCTTTGAAATCACCCCTTATGTCTCAATTGAACAAACAGTTGATAAAGAAATCGGGTATCAATATATTGAATTATGAATTATTGCAGTGATCAATGTCCGGTTAAGATGAAAATAAACTATCGCTCTGTCTAAGCGATTATCTTTCTGAAACACGTCACAAAAACTTACAGAAACGGATAACACAAACATGATGTTGGAAATATTCACTTATCAGAATAGTTATATTAAACTTTAGTCTATTTCAGTTAAAGCCATTTAAGTTATAAAGCTGTCTCATGTAATTTCTCCTTTAATTCTATAATATAACCACTAGGTGGAGTTCTAAGCCTATTTTCTGTATTCTCGTTGTTTTAACGTATGAAGAAGACTTGTGTACATGTTGTTGAGAACGCAGTAAAGTGTGACGCATATTTCGTTCTGTGAGTTTTATGAGTACTCCGAGTCTTTATTAAAACCAACACATGAAACATATGTCTAAAGAAAGTAGGGATGGGCTTATCGATCCTAACGTATCAAGATCCGAGTATGATGTTGTTTTAGGGTTGTCTGACTAGAGCTGTCGCGATAGTCAATATATCGACTTATCGCACGATATATGTAAATGAGCGCGATCATTTTTGGTGCCGCGATATATTGCAACTGATAATTTGTTTATTATTAAAAATAATAATCAGATTCATTTTTACATTAAAATGAATGTCACCAACATTTTAGTTGATCGCGCTGCCTCTGTCATCTTGTCTGCACTCTGTGTCGGAGGCGGGGCTCAGGCAGCGTGTCCACACACACACACACACAGAGAGAGAGAGAGAGAGCGGACACCGTCAGGTGAAGAGAAGGCGTGAACCAACTGCATTTTAAAGTGTTCTGTTTCGTGACATCTTCAGCGAGCCAGTTAGGAAGAACGAGTCCAACATGGAATTGATTTCAAAACCGCAATCTTCAGCTCCGGTGTGGGAACATTTTGGCTTTAAGCCGAACGAGAGAGGAGAGCTAATTAACGTGAACGAGCCGGTATGTCGACTGTGTTTTAAAACAGTAGCAGCGTAAAGAGGCAACACAACAAACTTAAAATCGCACCTAAAACATAACCATCCCACCAAGTTTTTCAACCTGGGAACAACAACTGCAGCTGGAGTTGGAGAGGGGCCTTCTTCCAGACAGTTATCTGTTGCAGATGCCTTTTCCCGACAGTGCAAATATAAACGTGACAGCGCGAAATGGCGCACACTCACGGATAGCGTAACTCGCTATAAGAAAGACTGTTTAGCACAGCTGGTAACATTGTTACCCCAGTAAGATCCTGCCTTAAGCCCCACAAGGTAAACATGTTGGTGTTCCTTTCTCGGAATCTGCCTAACAATTAAAAAACTAATCTGGCAGCAGAAATGTCCTGTTGATGCATCTGTGCCTTTGTGTGAGACACTTTAAAAGTTTAAATTGACATATTAGCCTACTTTGTTTTGATCTAGTTCTTGATACCTTGCACTTTTTTGTTAACGAAAGTGTATTTATTTACTTGTTTTATTTATTTGGGATATATTTTTTCACATTTCACAATGTCTAAATATTGAATAGAATAAGAATAAAATGTTCTTTGTTCTTTGAAACAGTGTACTTGCATTATTATGCTATTATATTGTCATTATGTAATCAGTGGCATAAAATGGTCTGAAAATTACAATAATATCGTTTATCGCAATTAATTTATGTGCAATATATCGCACAACAAAAAGTAGTTATCGTGACAGCTCTATGTCTGACAGATTATTTTTGCGCGCATCTTCACGAAGGTTTGTCGGTTGTATACAATGTTTGCCTGTTTGAACATTCAAGCGATTTTACACTATTCAACTCAACAAATGTGAAAACAACTCAAATACATGTTTGCGAGCAGATTGAGTGACACAGCGATCGAGAAACACGTCACAATATTCAAGTGAACAAAATCAGCCATTCACACAGTCTGTATTTTATCGTCTCTCAATGAATACAGATGCAACAAGCACGGCACAAAACGAAAATAATGATACTTCTCAGTTCTCAAAAGATTAAACTGAACTGTGCCTTGAATATCGTAACATGCGATAAAACCCTCTTAAAGAGACAGTAACAATTTAGCCTTCGCCCTGAACATAGACATCCCAAGTCATTGAAAAGTACAAATGGTATTATTTTAAGTTTTTTAATTTCTCTCTTATGCTGTAAAATGCCACGTTTTTGAATGGCATGTAAAATGTAAAAATAATCACTGATGATTTAAAAATCAAAGCACTGACCATTTAAAGTGTGAGCTTGTACATTTTGAAATTTATAAACAGTCACAGCAATGCAGTGTTATTATGTACCTAGATAGTCTTTCAAATAAAATGAGTTTACCCCAAAAATATATTTCTCTCATCATTTACTCACCCTCAGGCACGTGCACACATAGACATCAAAGGGGGCTTGAGCACCTGCCCTTTTTCTTCCTCGAGAGAAATTAGTGCCCTTTTTTCTGGGGTGTTTATTTTTATTTTTTAATAAATAAATTAATATATATATTCCTGTTTGCGCACAGCTTCCCTGTCAAACAAATATATTTATTAAATAAAAAACATCAGGTCGGTAGATGAGATTTTGTCAATGCCCGCCCTCCCTCCGCGTTGTGTACAGTGCCTCGACTATACAGCTAATTAGCCAAAAGCAAATATAGTTAACTTGTGTCTTGCTAACATTCATGACTCATGAGCTACTAGCTAATGTAATAGGTTAGCTAAAGTCTAGCTAAGGCAATATATCATGGCCATACAGGCCAATATACTGTACTTATTGGAGACATTACAGGTGAATACAGTCACATTTGTGTGATGTACTTAACATAATGATAAATAATCTTAAGATATTATATCGTATGCTATGTATTGTGAATACACCCATGTTAAACATAGAAATGTACTTCCATTGCATATCATAGGAACACATAAGCGTAAATTATAATTACATTGATAAACCTGTACAAAGACTTCCAGATAAATACTGGCCTTCTGGATTAACACATTTAAGTGCTGCAAAAGATATTGACCTATGACATCCTATGACATCAAAAATTATTCTACATTTGAATTATCTCATAGATGTGACTATTGTGGTTCACGGTCATAGGCCCTGTCCTAAATGGCACACTTCATATGAATTTTCAGTCTTGTGTACTTATTTCATGTGTCCATTAACTCCATGAGACCGAAGGGTGTCTCATTTTTCATTTTAGGTATCGGAAGGGTGCTCACGCATACTTTGTGGTCGATATGTGCCCTTGATGCGCACTTTTGCAGAGCACACACTGATCGCGAGCTCTACAGCACACATCTTCTCGACAGTCAAAGCGAGGTTACGTTATTGCCCATCGTGCACAGCAACCCTAAAGGCACGGGGTCGCGGTGCCACCGGCTTGGGCCCGCCATCGCTGCTCGCAGCTATATTTATTATTATTATTATTATTTTTATTTTTTACGACTTCACGGGGCACTTTTGGGGCTCTTAACATGCTCAAAAACTCTTGAAACTTTGCACACGGGTCAGAACCTGCGGTCATTAGGGCCGGGCTGAAGCTGGTACCCGAGCGTGGCAGGGGGCTCGACAGCGCCCCTGGAACAGGGTCCGAAAACTTGGTCTATAACTCAAACACGCTTGCATGTAATAATATGAAACTGGGTACACATATAGATCTCATCGTTTCATATATCCTTCATACTTTTACTTTTTACCCCAGACCAACAGGAAACCGTCTATTTAGGGTTGTTTGAAAAACGCACGCAATGGAATTTGGAATACTCCTCCCAGAGAATTCCACCAATCGCCACCAAACTCGGTCAGCATGATGTCAAGACATTGAGCATGAAAAATTGCCGGCAGATTTTTGATATCTCTAACGGTTTGGCCGTGGCGAGGAAACGAAATGATGGCGAGAAACGAGAAACAGTCATTCTGCATACATTAATTGATCTCGATGAAACTTGAGCGGTGTGTTCGCTGTAAGAGGCCGATCGCATGGATGTGACTATTGTGAGTCAAAGTTATAGCGCCACCAACTGGCAGAAGGAAGTGTCACTTTCAAAATGCTTTGAAATCACCCTCTTATTGTTACACGATTTACTTCAAACTTTGTGTATAATGTAAACACCCGGCAGATGTAGACGTGTGAAAGGATTATTGATATCTTAAATACTGTTGTCGTGGCAGCTCTTCAAACTTGAATTTTCTTTTTTGATGCCTGGTGCAGGGGCTCAGTAGCGCCACCTTCAGACAAAAGTGGGGTATTGGTTTCATACTTTGACCTACAGTCAGATATTTTGGTTTGAATGTGGAACACATTGCACAAGAACTTTGAAGCTCAAAAAAAGCACATAAATGCAGCTTAAACAGCAAGGAAGTGTGTTATAACTTCTGCATTCATTACTTGATCTCGATGAAACTTCAGCAGTTTCTTCACTGGAAGAGGCCGGTCGCGTGGATGTGACTATTGTGAGTCAAAGTTATAGCGCCACCAACTGGCAGAAGGAAGTGTGTCACTTTCAAAATGCTTTGAAATCACCCCCTTATGTCTCAATTGAACAAACAGTTGATAAAGAAATCGGGTATCAATATATTGAATTATGAATTATTTCAGTGATCAACTGTGATGTCCGGTTAAGATGAAAATAAACTATTGCTCTGTCTAAGCGATTATCTTTCTGAAACACGTCACAAAAACTTACAGAAACGGATAACACAAACATGATGTTGGAAATATACACTTATCAGAATAGTTATATTAAACTTGTCTATTTCAGTTAAAGCCATTTCAGTTATAAAGCTGTCTCATATGTAATTTCTCCTTTAATTCTATAATATAACCACTAGGTGGAGGTCTAAGCACATTTTCTGTATTCTCGTTGTTTTAACGTAAGAAGAAGACTTGTACGTGTTGACTGAGAACGGTGTTTGGAGTTTTTAAAAGACGCGGACCAGACGGAAAAACAAGACATACTGCATCATTGCGTTCAATATTTTAACGAGGGCCACTCGTACGCTGTACACGGTGTAAACATCAGCTTGAGGACTCTTAAAAATGTATATAGGTCTCAGTTCTGGATGGAGTTATTTGCAGACCTTAGAGATGCTGGATACTTCAACGGGAGTCGTGAGCGTCATTGCTTTGGTGATGTTACTCAGAACAGGGTTTCCGCGGGGTCTTAAAATGTCTTAAAAAGTCTAAAATTTCAAAATCACAATTTAAGGCCTTAAAAAGTCTTAAATTTGCTGAAGTATTGTGTTCTAGGTCTTAAATAATTTTTAACAGGTCTTAATTTTCCTACGTCCATGTAAATCTCATTTAAATGCTCCCGCAGCGCTTTGGAATGTTTTTTTTTTTTAATTCCGTGTTGTAGTTTCTTATTTCGCTAGTCCAAATGTAATTCGCTGTATTATGACTACAAAATAGACCAACATGCAACAGCCAATCAGCTTTGAGCTTTCGTGTTATTGGCGCGAGTCTCTCGGATACAACAGAAAGACGTTAAACGGATTTTATTCAGCTATGAGGAAGTGCAAGTTTAGCGATACTTGGCTTGAAAAATCTGAATTTCGTGCTTGGTTAAAGCCAGTTGCAAATAACGCATTTGAAGCCTACTGCTTATGCAAGAAAGCTATTAAATTGGGAATGTTGGGTGTACGGGCGCTGGAGTCTCATTCAAAAAGTGAAAAATATCTAACTGCTGTCAAGGGTCTCCAGCAAACTACAGCCATCAGCCATTACGCGCTTTGGAATAGCGGATGATGACTAATTTCCAAAATCACGGGACCGTTCGTGCTGATGTTCGACGAAAGTCTTCATCGCACCACCAAAACGAAACAGCTGGACCTGCACGTACGTTTTTCGTCTGCTGCGAATGGGTCGAGACTGCAATAAATTAAAAATAAAATGGAATAGGCTACAATGAATGATCTATGGCAGGGCTAGTATAATGGTGGCCCCCAGATCATCTTTATCTGGCCCTCCAACAGTTTTTTTTATTTTTAAAAACCCTCACAATCTGATATCAAAGTGCCCTCTCAGCAAAGGTTTAGCGCGTTCATAGGCAACCGCATTCATCGGTGAGTTTAACAACGCTCATTGTGGGTACAACACCATTCATCGGTGAGTTTAACAATGCTCAACTGCAGGTAAAGCAGCACACAGAGGTGAGTTCAACCAAAACAACGCTAAACTGCATGTGGCTAATGTTTACACTCAGGGTACATTACGGCATGTTTTCCATAACGTTACGACGTTCTCAGTATAATTCATAATCCCACGTTTATAATGAACAACGCGTTATGGTTATTGTGTTATTAAAAACTGTGTACGCAGGTGTTACAGTTAACATGGTAACACTAAGTTACACCTGGTTTACTTGTATGTTACTGATTAAGAAGTAATGTAAAAAAAAAAACAGTTATAACTGCATGAAGATGAATGGTAACACAATACTGGCAAAATACTGTTTACATCTTGCAAATGCATATGATTCAAGGCTAGAATTCCCCCAGAACGGAGGGAGGGGCGGGGTGACCAAACCTCATTATCATTTAAAGTCATATGCACTGAAACGGTGTGCTGAAAACGGAGCTGTTTTTCAGCAGTTAAAATTAGTGTTTTCTTAAAATACTAATGAGAATTTTTAATAAAAGTATATTACAAAGTTTTCATTTAGACCCTAAAGATTCATATTAACTTGTACAAAAATGGCATTATATGACCCCTTTAAGGTTACAAATACACACACACACACACACACACTCCATCATTGCAATCTTGACATTGCAGCCTGTTCATTATAGCCGCAATAAAATATAATAATAAAATAGTAAACCTACCATATAAAAATTACTCTGTTTAAATAGTCAGTAGTAAAATTCGTATCTTTCACAGTAAGCACCGCTCCACTGTGATGTTTCCAAGCATATTTTTGCGCATGTAAAGAGGATGATTTTCTACGTCGGTATTGCAGCGTGAGTAAAGTACAAAGCCTATAATAACTGGCAGAAGGCAATAAGAGAAACAGGAAGTCTGTTATAACTTCTGCATACATTAATTGATCTCGACGAAACTTCAGCAGTGTGTTCGCTGTAAGAGGCCGATCGCATGGATGTTGCTATTGTGAGTCAGTTATAGCGCCACCAACTGGCAGAAGGAAGTGTGTCACTTTCAAAATGCTTTTAAATCACCCCTTATGTCTCAAGTGAACAAACAGACCAACAGAAAGTCAGATATTTTGGTTTGAATGTGGATTTCTTGGAATTTGCACACATCTTCTCGACGGTCGAAGCGAGCTTACGTTATTGCCCGTCGTGCGCTGGCGACCCTAAAGGCCCAGGGTGGCGGTGCCACCGGCTTGGGCCCGTCATCGCTGCTCGCAGCTTTAATTATTATTATTATTATTATTATTATTATTTATTTTTTACGACTTACGGGGCACTTTTGGGGCTCTTAACATGCTCAAAAACTCTTGAAACTTTGCACACGGGTCAGAACCTGCGGTCATTAGGGCCGGGCTGAAGCTGGTACCCGGGCGTGGCAGGGGCTCGACAGCGCCCCTGGAACAGGGTCCGAAAACTTGGTCTATAACTCAAACACGCTTGCATGTAATAATATGAAACTGGGTACACATATAGATCTCATCGTTTCATATATCCTTCATACTTTTACTTTTTACCCCAGACCAACAGGAAACCGTCTATTTAGGGTTGTTTGAAAAACGCACGCAATGGAATTTGGAATACTCCTCCCAGAGAATTCCACCAATCGCCACCAAACTCGGTCAGCATGATGTCAAGAAATTGAGCATGAAAAATTGCCGGCAGATTTTTGATATCTCTAACGGTTTGGCCGTGGCGAGGAAACGAAATGATGGCGAGAAACGAGAAACAGTCAGAGTGTTATAACTTCTGCATACATTAATTGATCTCGATGAAACTTGAGCGGTGTGTTCGCTGTAAGAGGCCGATCGCATGGATGTGACTATTGTGAGTCAAAGTTATAGCGCCACCAACTGGCAGAAGGAAGTGTGTCACTTTCAAAATGCTTTGAAATCACCCCCCTTATGTCTCAATTGAACAAACAGTTGATAAAGAAATCGGGTATCAATATATTGAATTATGAATTATTGCAGTGATCAACTTTAATGTCCGGTTAAGATGAAAATAAACTATTGCTCTGTCTAAGCCATTATCTTTCTGAAACACGTCACAAAAACTTAACACAACCATGATGTTGGAAATATACACTTATCAGAATAGTTATATTAAACTTTAGTCTATTTCAGTTAAAGCCATTTCAGTTATAAAGCTGTCTCATGTAATTTCTCCTTTAATTCTATAATATAACCACTAGGTGGAGTTCTAAGCCTATTTTCTGTATTCTCGTTGTTTTAACGTATGAAGAAGACTTGTACATGTTGTTGAGAACGCAGTAAAGTGTGACGCATATTTCGTTCTGTGAGTTTTATGAGTACTCCGAGTCTTTATTAAAACCAACACATGAAACATATGTCTAAAGAAAGTAGGGATGGGCTGATCGATCCGAACGTATCAAAACGTCCGAGAATGATGATCAAATTTCAAAATGCTTTGAAATCACACTCTTATTTTTATTGTAAACCTGTGATAAAACATATATGCTTGTGTTTTACATTTTTAAGAAAACAAAAAAAAATGGCAGCAAACAACCACTTTTATAATTATTGTTTTGCGATCTTCGCGATTGATTTTCTTTCTGATTAATTTTCTGATAAATCTACCATTTGTTGTTGAAATGACGTAGTTCCAACGGGAGCGCGAAGTGGAGGACGGGTCCACCTTCTTCATGTAGCCAATCAGATGAGCTAATCGCTAACTCTCGATTTACTCTTATCTGATTGGTTTAAAAACACGCCAGTCACCAGAACACATCTTTAACATAATTTGGCTCAGACCCGTTCTCGTTGCTGCAATGGTACTTTTAATAATGCACACATGCATGTTAAATAATAAATAAATAAAAGAACAAATGAATAAATAAATGAATAAATAAACCATGATTACTTAAGGTTACAAATACACACACACACACACTCCATCATTGCAATCTTGACATCGCAGCCTGTTCATTATATCCGCTAATAAAATATAATAATAAAATAGTAAACCTAACATATAAAAATTACTCTGTTTAAATTAGGGCTGGGCGATAAAACGATCTCGATATGGCATCGCGATAATATTTATTTAGACTACGATGATAAACTTTTGACATGTTTACTCGATATGGATAGACCTAACAGCCTATTACAAAGCAGAAATAAACGGACAACAGCCAGTCAGAACGCAGATTTTGGCTTGTAGCGCCTAAGTACACGCCCATTTGCTAGCAGAGCACTGTTTGAGCTACCGGCAGTGAAGAAAGTGAGTGTAAAGAAAAAATGAGTGGAAACAACGAACTCGAACTATCTTCCAAAGCTGAGGAAATTGTTGACAAAAAAGGTAACAAGACGTCAATTATATGGAAGTGGTTTGGATATCTGAAAAGCGACGACGCGCAAATAAAGACGGTCTGCGAATATGCCGTCGGTCGGTGATAACCAAGACAGGAAACACAACAAATAAAACCTTTTCGGTCACCTGAAAAGGTACCATCCCAGCGACCACACCGAGAGTATGAAAATGCGGGCCCATGTTAATGTTACTCCGTCCAAAAGTTTTGCAGACTAGTCTTTCTGGCAAAAAACCTATAATAGGGTAATTAGGGTTACATATGACGAGCACTACCTAAAAGGTGTAGCATAGTGACTGGTTTACAATGTTTACATTTTGCACTTTTTACTCAGATTGCTACCTCTAAAACATTTGAGATATTTAAAACCAGTACACAATTAATATTTTATTTATCTGACAGTTAAGTACTTAAATCTGCCAGGGACTTTGTGGTTCACTTGTTTACATTTGTTGTCTTGGTTGTACCTCTGCAAACATTTTGAAATGTTTGCTGCCCTGCCAAAGAAATTTGATGTGATAGTACTGTAGTCACAGCTTTTAGTTTGATATTTTATAATCAGTTACAAGGCAAGCTAACTTGCATTGTTTTGTCAAGGCAGATAAAGCATGTTTGCTAAAAGTAAAATGTTAACATTTAGATTCAAAGTTTATCAATATTCTTTTATAACAAAATATATTCTCAACCAATCCATGTTTGCACAGTTAAATGTTTGAATTGTTATTTATTTATGTTAATAAACTATATAGTTCAACTATTGAACCTTCTGGTTTCTTCAGGCATCATTATCAGTATACTTTTCAAACGGGCAGCATTATTAAATTATATATCGTAACAAATATCGATATCGATCAATATGGAAAAAAATATCGTGATAATATATTTTGCCATATCGCCCAGCCCTAGTTTAAATAGTCAGTAGTACAATTCAGTATCATTCACAGTAAGCACCGCTCCACTGTGATGTTTCCAAGCATATTTTTACGCATGTAAAGCGGATGATTTTCTACGTCGGTATTGGAGCGTGAGTAAAGTACAAAGCCTATAATAAAGAATAGTTTAGCATCCAAATACATCGCAAATGTAAAAACATTTTGATTGTAAAGAGAGCGCTTTTTTTATTCGTGTTCTGTTTTGAATATCATTCAATTTCAAGGATTTGTTGTGGAATGTTTTGAGAGTATCATCAAATAAGAATAATTCTCTCGTTTTAGTGATTCCCTAGTTATTTTTTTTATAATTCTAATCCGGTAAGGCAAGTAATATTCTCTGTGTCTTTATATAAATAAACCAAAACAAAAAAGTTTGAGAACCGCTGCTTTATGGCACGTTTTGGATTGTGGTCAGCACAGAAAACAGCGCATCGATTCTTAAATGGTTTGAAAGTTATATTGAAATGCTTACAAAGGAATGGATAAGAGGAATCGACATTTTTATTTAAAAACAAGTCATCTGAAACCTGACATCAAGTAAGGTGAGGAACAACTAATTTCACACACTTGGAAAATGCTTTTTATTTGAATGAGTGAATGTGGCTCTTAAAAGAGCCATTGTTGCTGCCCTTAAAAGGACATTTGTTGCTTCATCTTCTGAGTTCCACCTGCAGAGCTTCTCGGAGGTTGCTCGGCAGAAGCTGGTTTCCCTCTGGTCTCAGGTGGACTCCGTCTCTGCACAGATGGAACAAGCCGATGTTTCTGTGGTGAATGCAGCGCATCTGCCTCTCTGCCAAGAAGCCAGACATGGCGCCGTTGATCCACCGCCGGCTTCGTTCAATGCCATAGCCAGACCTGCCAGTCTGTCCTCTCCAATTTAGACGGGGTAAAATGCCAGAAAACACCAGCCTGGTTCTGGGAAACATTTGTAAGACTTCGGTCAGGTCACTCTTTATTTCCGAAGAAAATCGAGGCGGTTGCGGCCCACCCGACACAAACTGTTCCCTCCCAGGTGAATAATGAGAATATCTGGAGCTGTAGCTTTGGCCCTGAGAGAGCGCAGAGCTGGAAACAGCTGCTCCCAGAGTCTGCCTCCTCTGCCGTCCCAGGTGATCTCACACTGAAGACCGAGGTTTCCGTCCAGGCGCTGCTCACAGAAGCGAGTATGCAGTGTGCGGATGATGGAACTGCCGACGATCCAAACACGTGAAGCCATCTCAAAGACGAGTGAGGGAATGTGATTTACAACCGGTATTTATGAGTGTTGCACGTTTGGTTCCTAAAGGTGTTACAGGCCCCACCCATTTCCAGATTCAATAATCGGCTCGTTCTTACATAGTAGAGCACGTTCAGCACATGCGTAGTCTTCAAAAACGGTGCTTTATTTATTTATGTACCGTACAAAAACGGTACATAAATAACATTTGTATGTGTTCTAAACAAAAGACACAGGTTGTACTGAATGTCAGCTTGTTTATTTGGCTCAAGATAAGGATTTATTAAGTCCACATGTCATGCAAACAAGAAATGCTTCTAACTAGGTCGAGAGCTGTCGTTGCGAATGTTCGTTGGAGCTCTACAGCACACATCTTCTTCTCGACAGTCAAAGCGAGGTTACGTTATTGCCCATCGTGCACAGCAACCCTAAAGGCACGGGGGTGGCGATGCCACCGGCTTGGGCCCGTCATCGCTGCTCGCAGCTTTAATTCACATTGTTTTTGCAATATTACAGTTTTTCTATGAGCCTAAATGGCACAATACATAGATCTTCAAATGATAAAAATACTCACATTAAAGGCAAACAAAAATAAAGAAACTGACACTGCCTGTAGTATAGTATTCTTAACCAACAGATAATATGTAATTAATGTGCCAATCCAGAAATGTGCTCTGCACATAGGTTCACATTTTCATGAGGCAGCGAACGAGTTACACTGCTGAATATAATTGTTAGCCTCTTCAGGATGCTTTTATTTTTAAACAGTTTAGCATTGAAATTTTCAAGTTATTGTTTGTAAGTATGCATACCAGAGCGAAAGAGGAAAAATAAAACATTGGCTTACTTTTTACCAAGCACTTTTATCTGGAATCATGTGTAACAGGGTTATAGTCACATAAAGATTTCTTTGCAACCTGCACTACTTAAGAACATAGTGTTTGTGACACACTATTAAAATAACTGACCCATACACGCCCCCGAAACCCAATGGTTTGTTATGTCCCATCAGGCACGGATGAGGTTGCAGACCTCTGTTGCAAATATAGGACACCCGAATATTGATTTTGGTATTTGAATAGAGGCGTGGCAATTGGTTAACCGAGTGACCGCCCATTCGTTCACATCTCCATTTGTTGCTGAATTTAAAACCAGTGATGCTATTAAAACATCTCTACCATAACAAGATCATACTCCCGAGTCACGGATGGATCGAGGAACTAGTCTAATGACACATTCTTTAGGCAACTTATTGGCCAATTAAAATCACACAGAATTAATTGTGATATTCAATATATTGCTTAATTTTATATCACCAACTAAACATATGGAATATAGTGTATATTAAATAACGCGCATCCCAATTCTCGTTTGCTGTTTTTTTGTTTTTTTTTATAAGCACTTAAGGAAAAGCTTTGTGAAAAAAAAATAGGCCGCATGCTGATGATTTGTCATCAAAAAATTGCCTTCAGCATCTTTGTTTTAGAGGAATGACATTGTAGTGGACCACATGGTAGTGGTCTAAAACATGTTAACATGCTTTGTAAATCTAAACTTGTGTGAAGTCAAAATTGGGTTGTTGGCATCTTTGCCCACTGAAATGAGATTCTCAAAAGAAGGACAGCGACCTGCTTCCTGAAAATAGCATAATGAGTTGTTTCCAAGTGCGTGTCTCTGGAGTGACTTTGCGTCCCTAAGCGTAGAGGGGCCAGAAAGCACAGCTCTGTTGCTCTCTGCTGAGGCAGCCCTATCTGGGCCATATTACCTGCGTAAAACTGGGACAGCAGTCCAACATTGCTACTCACTATTAGTAACATACTTTTGTAGTACTTTAAACTTCGGTCCCCATCTGGTGAAAATTAAGGTTGTCCTGATTTTTGAAAAGTGTTAAGTTTGCGCGAAAATTTGCATTTCATGTATGAGTACACTGCATTCTGTTTCTTATATATTATATAACAGGAATGTTGATTAGTGGTGTAAGGAAACAATCTCTTACTATTGCTCATACATGTGGTTAGGAATGTGACCAAACCCCTAACCCTAAGTATCTAATTCTAAGTATCCTAAGTATTGCTTAACTCCTTCAGCACCGTTTGTGATATGCACATGAATCATACCTCAAATCATGCAGCTTAATGCAGAGAGGTGAACAGTTACTTTTATTAGCAATCAGACCTTTAAGGAGGCAACCAAGCCTTATCTAGAGACCAAAATGTCATAGAGACTTGGGGTGCGCTCTTTACCTTGGGTCAGTTAATGATTACCTACCAATGAATTAGCAACAGCCCAAGAAAGAGTCAAGTAACCATACATCCTCTCTCCTTGGAAAATTATGAGTTTGGACATTGATCAGTCTCAATCACTGCCCATTGATCTAAAGCACTGCCTCACTTCTGTTTTTAGTCATCATTTCCTGTTTTGGCTGTGTTTAGGTGGTGTGTGTGGGCTCCATGGCTGAGCTAGAAGAACTGACAGGAACTAAAGTATCTGATCTTCACAGGGAGAGGTGAGTCACCATACACCTGCATCCACAGGTGACTCAATAACACCTAACAGAAACCTCAGTCTCCAGCATTCTCCCACAAAACAGATAGGTTGATTTTTCTCCTTTAGATCTTTTCTTTGAAAATAGCATCATAACGAATCATAAGAAACAGTGGTTCACAACTGTTTGTGATTTAATTACATTGAACATAGAGGCCTGCACAGACCTTAAAGGGATAGTCTACCCAAAATTAAAGTTATCTCATAATTTACTCACCCTCATGCCATCCCAGATGTTTATGGCTTTCTTTCATCTGCTGAACACAAACACAGATTTTTATAAGAATATTTCAGCTCTGTATGTCCGTACAATGCAAGTGAATGGTGACCAGAATTTTGAAGATCCAAAAAGCACATAAAAGCAGCATTAAAGTAATCCAAATGACTACAGTGGTTTAATATATGTCCTCTGAAGCGATACAATTTCTTTGGATGAGAAACAGATCAATATTTCAATCTTTTTAAATATATATATATCTATATATATATATCTTCACTTTCAGGATGTGAAAGTGAAATTGCAGATTTATAGTAAAAAAAGGACATAAATATTTATATGTTTCTCACCCACACCTATCATATTACCACTGGTGTCTTATGGATTACTTGTATGCTGCCTTTGGAGCTTGAAATGTCTGGTCACCATTCACTTGCATTGTATGGACCTACAGAGCTGAGATATTCTTCATAAAAATCTTTGTTTGTGTTCTGCTGAAAAAAGAAGGTAATGCGCGTCTGGTTGGGCATGAGGTAAATAAATGAGAGAATTTAAATTTTTAGGTGAAATATCCCATTAAAATAAAACCAGAGATGTACCCGAGACCGTGTGACCAGACCCTACCTGACCAGGCCCTACCCGACCAGAAAACAAATGTCAAATTTTAATATACAGGTTGCTCAAAGCACACAGTAATTTTCAAAGTGCCACAGAGACGCAGTGCTTACAGTTTTCAAGAAAATTAACCTATGAATGTCTTGCTTAAAGTTGTCTCTGCATATGAAGTTTGGATAGGAGAAAGGATTTTAACAGAAAAAGTTACATATTTCAGATTTAAATACAGTTTACTTAAGAAGTGTGTTTAAAAAGAGGATCTTTATGCTCTTTGCAGGCAGTAATTCACCTCACAAAACACACTGGTTTTTATTATTTTTGCAAGTGAACCTGTATTTATTGTATTGTGTGCTTTTTTTCATAATGTAGTCTGCATATTTTCATAATGTAGTCTTATATTTTCCTGCATAGTTTTGTTCATGATTTTTGAGGACCATGTTGCCATGTACCTAATTTTACTAGCTTCTACCAAGGTAATGCTCACACTGTCAGTTTTTGGGTTGACGACCATAACGGGTGTGATTCTCAGCTTTCAGGAGCAGTTTGAATACTGATTTACTATGAGTATGAACAAATAACTAAAGTCAAGTTTGTATAACTCCTATAATCATAGTGACAGTCACTAACATAAGTATCTAAGATGTTGATTTCCATAACACTGGAAATTTACAGTGTTTTTTAAATAAGTCCAATCAGTACACAAGGTCATCTTTATGGTCTTAATTAATCGATAGTGCAGCCCAAGTAACAGTATTTTTCTCCAAACTACAGTAGAGTTTAATTGGACACTTTTGACCTTTGACATTAACAACAAAATATATGAAAAGCATGTTCTTCTCCCTTTTTAAAGTGTATAAGCCTATATAATTTGCCATCCTTACTATGCACAGTTATATGGTTAGGTGCATTGTATTATTTGCCTTAAACATTGTTTTATTTTTTCTCCTTCTGTCTACGACCCTATCAGAAACAGATAATTTTTTTAGTCGCGACCCAACAGTCGAGAACCACTGTCATACAGCAACATGTCACGACCCTCAAACCTATGTGTGTGTGTTTGCAGCATTGATAGTTTGACTATCCCATCTCGCTGTGGGAAAGGTCAACTAAAGAGAGTCCCGGAGGTGTTTGACTGCTGGTTTGAGAGCGGCAGCATGCCCTACGCCCAGGTTCACTTCCCATTTGAGAACAGGAAAGAGTTTGAGGACACCTTCCCGGCAGATTTCATTGCTGAAGGCATTGACCAGACCAGAGGATGGTGAGAAACCTGATATCATGTGACCGTTTATAATAATCTGTGTTATTCGACAGTGCTGATCATATGACTAATGTGATCACAGTCACTTATTTAATGGTGAATTATTACATGGTAGAAGGACTCTACAGTGTGAGCATTTTACTCACATTTGAGAGTGAAAAGCACTGCTTGTGAATGTGGAAAATTGCCCTTACGAAAATCGAGAGTTGCCTCAAATTCAACACTGGTCATTTTCTCATGCAAATGAGCTTTGCAGCATACTTGTGGCAAATTGTCCATTGTTACCAAAGGTTTGCCAGAGGTTCAATACTACCGGCGAAGAGCTGTAAACTTCTGGCAAACATTTGCAGCGAATCAAAAGCTAATTTGCTTATGAAAATAGCAAGCCACAAATTTGCTGATATTTGGGCGTACTGGTGCGAGTGACCGCTGATCTAACACCCAAACATATGAATAGTGGTGTAACGATACGCTGTGATTTCAAATAGATTATGATTATTTATCTAACAATTATGATTCTTTATCTAACAATTATGATTCTTTATCTAACTATTACAATCCATCGTGAAATCTAAATTGTGGTTTAGATTATTTTGGGACGATTCAAAACTATGTAAAATATGCTACATATAGACATAATGATGTACAGTGAGGAAAATAAGTATTTGAACACCCTGCTATTTTGCAAGTTCTCTCACTTGGAAATCATGGAGGGGTCTGAAATTGTCATCGTAGGTGCATGTCCACTGTGAGAGACATAATCTAAAAAAAAAATCCAGAAATCACAATGTATGATTTTTTAACTATTTATTTGTATGATACAGCTGCAAATAAGTATTTGAACACCTGTCTATCAGCTAGAATTCTGACCCTCAAAGACCTTTTAGTCTGCCTTTAAAATGTCCACCTCCACTCCATTTATTATCCTAAATTAGATGCACCTGTTTGAGGTCGTTAGCTGCATAAAGACACCTGTCCACCCCATACAATCAGTAAGAATCCAACTACTAACATGGCCAAGACCAAAGAGCTGTCCAAAGACACTAGAGACAAAATTGTACACCTCCACAAGGCTGGAAAGGGCTACGGGGAAATTGCCAAGCAGCTTGGTGAAAAAAGGTCCACTATTAGAGCAATCATTAGAAAATGGAAGAAGCTAAACATGACTGTCAATCTCCCTCGGACTGGGGCTCCATGCAAGATCTCACCTCGTGGGGTCTCAGTGATCCTAAGAAACGTGAGAAATCAGCCCAGAACTACACGGGAGGAGCTGGTCAATGACCTGAAAAGAGCTGGGACCACCGTTTCCAAGGTTACTGTTGGTAATACACTAAGACGTCATGGTTTGAAATCATGCATGGCATGGAAGGTTCCCCAGCTTAAACTAGCACATGTCAAGCCCCGTCTTAAGTTTGCCAATGACCATTTGGATGATTCAGAGGAGTCATGGGAGAAAGTCATGTGGTCAGATGAGACCAAAATATAACTTTTTGGTCATAATTCCACTAACCGTGTTTGGAGGAAGAAGAATGATGAGTACCATCCCAAGAACACCATCCCTACTGTGAAGCATGGGGGTGGTAGCATCATGCTTTGGGGGTGTTTTTCTGCACATGGGACAGGGCGACTGCACTGTATTAAGGAGAGGATGACCGGGGCCATGTATTGCGAGATTTTGGGGAACAACCTCCTTCCCTCAGTTAGAGCATTGAAGATGGGTCGAGGCTGGGTCTTCCAACATGACAATGACCCGAAGCACACAGCCAGGATAACCAAGGAGTGGCTCTGTAAGAAGCATATCAAGGTTCTGGCATGGCCTAGCCAGTCTCCAGACCTAAACCCAATAGAGAATCTTTGGAGGGAGCTCAAACTCCGTGTTTCTCAGTGACAGCCCAGAAACCTGACTGATCTAGAGAAGATCTGTGTGGAGGAGTGGGCCAAAATCCCTCCTGCAGTGTGTGCAAACCTGGTGAAAAACTACAGGAAACATTTGACCTCTGTAATTGCAAACAAAGGCTACTGTACCAAATATTAACATTGATTTTCTCAGGTGTTCAAATACTTATTTGCTGCTGTCTCATACAAATAAATAGTTAAAAAATCATACATTGTGATTTCTGGATTTTTTTTTTTAGATTATGTCTCTCACAGTGGACATGCACCTACGATGACAATTTCAGACCCCTCCATGATTTCTAAGTGGGAGAACTTGCAAAATAGCAGGGTGTTCAAATACTTATTTTCCTCACTGTACATATGCTGTTTATGCAGATATTTTACATGCGTGATAGATATCCAATATGAATAGGCAAGGCAAGGCAAAGTTTATTTATATAGCACATTTCATACACAATGGTAATTCAAAGTGCTTTAAAGGAATAAAGGATAACATTATGTCTGAATCAACATAATGACAAAAAAAGACAGTACACCATGAAAGAAACATAATAGAATTGTATATCATTAACATCAACATTAACATTTATAATACCAATAATTACAGATGAAATGTCATGTGCAGGCAGATATGATCCATGTTTAAATCGAGCAGGGTCATCAAATGAAAAACTATCTATAAGTAGCGTGTAAAGGAGGTTATATATGGGATGTGGTAACCGAGTGTTCCCTGTTCATTTTGGGATCGGGAGAGAGGCAGGGGTGCTAAATAGAGACGCCTCTGCTTGTCATGCTCGTTCATGAAATTTCAATCACATTTTCAGGCAGGACTGTTTGAGGCACACACCCGAAAATATAATTCTTTAATATATTATTATATAATATATATATTTTCTCAGCTGCCTCGTGCCATTGACCGAACACGGGTGACTGTAATCAACTTGTTAGTTCCCTTGAGAACAGTCTGAAATCGCTTCCTATTCCCTGTAATATTCACTATAAAGAGAATGAATTTTGTCGTTCACATTCAGTTGTAAATGGGGAAGAAGGCAACAACATTGAACTTAAACAGTTTTGAATAATGACACAGAAAGCTGAACTCGGCAGCATCCATCCATTTTATTTTATGTATGTTTGTATGGTGAACTGGGAAGCATAAACTTTCTTTATTTCAAAATGCTCTTTCTTTCCAGTATTGCATGCTCCGCTCAGTGTCTGTTGAGAGAATGTTTGTGTAATAAGACGGTCACATTGGGTATCAGTTATGATAATCGATTCTTAAATTCCTTAATCATTGCATCGAAATTTCTTTAATAGATTGATACACCGCGATGCATCGATGCATTTTTACACACCTACTTATGAACTTATACTGCACCCTACCATCAGAATAAAAACTCCCTAATGCTGCTAACCACATATGCAAAGTTCTTTTAAAAGGAGCGCATTAGTTATTTTTGCATTATGAGTGGCGTTTTCTCAGACTCACATGGCTGCGAGCGCTTTGCCCCTTCTCTCTCTCTCACACACACGCACACAGAGACTGAGAGAGCGAGAGAAGCAGCAAAGACAAATATACAACATAAAGATGATTTAAGCAGAGTTTTTTTGTAGATGATGGATGTCTTAAAAGCATGGTTCTCATCATGCACAAGATTCTGAGAAGAACAGCAAGATGCAGCACAATGAATAAAGAACTCTTTCTAATGCAGGTTTTTAAATAAATGCATTTAAAGGGACTTACACTGACACCTAGCAGCTTGGATGCAGCATCATTTAAAATCAATAGTTTCCAGTTTCAGATGCCATTGTAGAAATTTAGTATTCACGGTCAGCCATGATTACTTTAATCAATTAGTGAAAGTGTCAAACAGGACGGTTACTGAGATTAAGCGAGTAGTATTCGGCTGGTCATTTGATTCTAACATGACAGCCCCCATGCACGGACTCTCTCCATGTAGAATAAAACCGTTTTTATAAGGTTATTGATATTACTGGAATCTTCATTTTAATGTAAGTGGTTTTCGAAAGGTTGATTTAATATATATGAATGTTGATCCCTTTTTTTATTTTTTATATATATATATATATCAATCATATTTTATTTTTTAATTCTGTGGTAATTAAGTTAAGTAAAAAGATTGTAATAAAAAATGACCTCTGACTGTGCCCCTTTGTCACTTAAGGGTGAGAGTGCTCCTTAACATTAACAAAAATGTTAGCATATAGCTTTGCGGTAGTTTTCTTGTTAACCATTTACTTGTCTAATATCACATTTGTGTGAAACTTTTGAAAACTGTCATGAAATCTCCAGGTCTCTTTTTTCCTCCACAAAGAAAATAATTTGTAAAAATAATGCAATGTTCTTAATTATCATGAAAATGTCACAATGCAAACACCTTAGTGTTAGTCTTCCTTAGTCTTCAAAATCTTTTCCATTTGTTCATCTGTCATTTTTAGGTTTTACACATTGCTTGTGCTCTCAACCGCTCTGTTTGGAAAACCTCCTTTCAAGAACGTTATCGTCAACGGCCTGGTTCTTGCCAGGTAACTACATACATTCCCTACTTTTGTGTTTGAAGGGATAGTTCACCCCAAGATGCAAGTTCTGTCATTATTGACTTACCCTAACCTGCATGACAATTTTTTTTTCCTGTGGAACTCAAAAGTAGTACTTAGGTAGAATGTTTGGGACAGACAGCCACAATCACCACTCACTTTCATTGTTTGGAGAGAAATAAAAACGCAGTGTCAACGTTCTTCAGAATTTCTCCTCTTGTGTTCCACAGAAGAAAACAATTCATACAAGTTTGGAGTTGCATAAGAATTCTATTTTAGGGGGAATTTTCCCTTTAATGTATAATGTCATAAGCAAGTATGTTATTTGGCCTGTGGGGTTATCATATGGCCTTTACAGGCTCAAGTCCACAGGCAGAAACACAATGCTGGTACAACACATGTTAATGATCCAGTGACCTACTAAAAACACTCAATGTCTTTGTGCATGTTTGTTGTTTATGCAGTGATGGACAGAAAATGAGCAAACGCAAAAAAAATTATCCAGATCCAAACCTGATTTTGCAGAACTACGGTGCTGACGCACTGAGGTAAGCAAAACACATTAGCTGTGTCACGTTTCGAAGGCTGTGTGCTTCCTAGATTGCATTATTCAGCTGCTTACATCACAGAAGCTGTCTTGTTTGAGAAAACAAGTAGGGCACTCAGAATACAGCCTTAAAATGCAACCTTTGCAATCTGAAAAAATGACTCCGATTTACGCAAAAATATGATATTCAAATGCAAGGAATGTTAATTCCCGTGTAATAGCTCAGTAGACTAGACTAAAATATAGAATGTGAAATTATAATAATATAATTTAAATTAATGTATTATAAAGTAAATGCAAAAGTACAGCTGCAAAATCCATTTTGTTTTCATTACATAGTTATAACTCCCTTACAAATTCTAAACTAGCCACAAACTTGCAGCCAATTTGCTGCTTGTTATTTTCACATGCAAATAAGCTTTTGATTCGCCGCAAATGTTTGCCAGAAGTTTGCAGCTCTTCGCTGTTAGTGGTGAACCTCCTGGAAACCTTTGGCTATAGTGGACAATTGCCACAAGTTTGCTGGAAAGCTCATTTGCATGTAATAACTTGCCATGAACTCTTGATTTTTGTAAGGGCCCTCTTAAAGTTTACCTCAGATATTCCTTTCTTACTCAGTGTTCGTGCCATCATAACAACCATGAGTAGTTCTGTTTCTGTTTGTCCTACAAAGGCCGTCTCTTTTAAACAAAGCTAATTCTAAGTTAAGAGCTCGGTATACCTCTACCTACAAAGGATGCGTCCTACCTAGCAACAGCCTTCATAATGAGACACATCCATTAATTTATCGTACACTGAAACAACCAAAATACACATACTTATCAGGGAATGCCCCATCAAAAATGACTTCCAAAATTATCACATTTGCATACTGTATAAATGCTTTTTCCTATACAGTGAGGGGAAAAAAGTATTTGATCCCCTGCTGATATTGTCTGTTTGCCCACTGATAAACAAATGATCAGTCTATAATTTGAATGGTAGTTTAATTTGAACAGTGAGAGACAGATTAACAACAAAAAAATCCAGAACTGTCCAGAAAAATCCAGAATCCCTGGCTGATGGAAGGTTCTCACCAAGGTTTTGGCTGTATATGGCCCTGTCCATCGCCCCTTTGATGCGGTGAATTTGTCCTGTCCCCTTAGCAGAAAAACACCCCCAAAGCATAATGTTTCCACCACAATGTTTGATGGTGGGGGTGGTGTTCTTGGGGTCATAGGCAGCATTCCAACTCCTCCAAACACGGTGCGTTGAGTTGATGCCAAAGAGCTCGATTTTGGTCTCATCTGACCACAACACTTTCACCCAGTTCTCCTCTGAATCATATGTTCATTGGCAAACTTCAGACCTTGCGGGCGCTGCAGGATTTCAGTCCTTCACGGTGTTAGTGTGTTACCAATTGTTTTCTTGGTGACAATGGTCCCAGCTGCCATGAGATCATTGACAAGATCCTCCCGTGTAGTTCTGGGCTGATTCCTCACCGTTCTCATGATCATTGCAACTCCACGTGGTGAGATCTTGCATGGAGCCCCAGACAGAGGGAGATTGACAGTTCTTTTTGTATTTCTTCCATTTGCGAATAATCGCACCAACTGTTGTCACCTTCTTGGCAATGGTCTTGTAGCCCATTCCAGCCTTGTGTAGATCTTGGCCCTGACATCCTTGGACAGCTCTTTGGTCTTGGCCATGGTGGAGAGTTTGGAATCTGATTGATTGATTGCTTCTGTAAACAGGTGTCTTTTATACAGGTAACAAACTGAGATTAGGAGCACTCCCTTTAAGATTGTGCCCTAATCTCAGCTCGTTACCTGTATAAAAGACACCTGGGAGCCAGAAATCTCTGATTGAGAGGGGAGCGAATACTTATTTCCCTCATTAAAATGCAATTCATTTTATAACATTTTTGACGTGCGTTTTTCTGGATTTTTTTGTTGTTGTTCTGTCTCTCACTGTTCAAATTAACCTACCATTCAAAGTATAGACTGATCATTTGTGTTTCAGTGGGCAAAAATACAATTTCAGCAGGGGATCACATACTTTTTTCCCTCTCCGTATATTAAAATTAAGCTAAAGTGCAATTGCTACACCACCAAATGGAATTGCAAAAAAAAATAAAAAATAAATAAATAGGTAAAGTTTGTCAAGTCAAACTTTGATGTTGGTTGACAGCTTTTTAAAACTAGTTTCAAAGTTTCAGGTTTGATTCAACAGAGATTACAATGAGACAAACATCCAGCTATCTACCTAGATAGATAGTGAGGCTGTCACGTAGATTGTCAGATAAACCATCAGAGAGAGAGAGAGAGAGAGAGAGTGCAACTTAAAGCAAATTGAAGGAGTTTGTGACAGTATGTTGCCATCATCAAGCCAACAGAATTACTGTGTACAAAGAGATTAGCAAAAACTGCCCCCATCTTCAATTGGTTGTTATAACAGATTTCCCACCCCAAACACATACCATACCATTGATGGAGCCATTGTTGCTGTTTTGGGTTAGACGTGCCGCTTAAACAGAAATGTTTTAATTGTGCTTCAGAACCACAGTGGTACACTTTTATGTGAAATCAACCTGCACATGGCTTACTTTTAGTTGACTCTGAATATTAAAATGGGATATGAGAGACTTTTAATGTCAAAAAGATACACATCAGCTATAAATTTACACACATCAGCTTTAAAGCAGTAAATTACAATGGTTAAGGTGTGTTCATTGGCATGCACAATGCAAATTAGAGCACCTACAACCCCTTGTGGGTAGGACAACACTATTCTGTTGATGTACTGGCAAATTACATTGGTGAAGAATAGCTAGAATCGTAATCTCGCTGTGAAAATGATGATTTAGATGATTTACAGCTCAAAAAATACACCTTTTTATTTTATATAATTTATATACTACAGTAATATGGTGTTAATATATTTTCTATGCTTAATTTTGTGGTTATTATGATTTGACTAAAATATTGAAACTATGGTTAGTGTAGTAAAACCAAAGTACATTTTTGTAGGTTAGGTATTGGGGTACGGTTTGAAGTAGTGTTTCTGTGGGACTCTAAATAAACACAATAAACACACTGCAGTGATATTGTTAGTATTTAATTAGGAGTGTGAATAGTCCCTGCCACACTATTTGCACTTAGTGCAAAGAATGATGCTTTTTGTTGCTATTTACACTACAGTGAATTATTTTAGTGCTTTTTATTTTGTTTTCAAATGTTTGTGACAATAGGCCAGTTTCGCACCCATTCCTTCTGTCCCGACTCGCTAGTGTGTGAGAGATATTTTAATAGCATTTCCAATTTAAAGCTCAAATTCATTTAGCTATGAAGTTTTCAAATGTTTGTGACAATAGGCCAGTTTCGCACCCGTTCCTTCTGTCCCAACTCACTAGTGTGAGAGAGATATTTTAATAGAATTTCCAATTAAAAACTCAGAAACAAAAATACTGATAAAGTTGGGAAGCTTGATTTGTGTACATGGATCAGTTATTTCGAAGAACACATTTCAGTGAATCGGTTCAAGACACTGATTCAGTTATTTGAATCATCAAATAAGGCATGTTCTCTAAAGTATCTGTAAGGAATTTTACTATTATTACCGTATATATTTTAATAAATGTATGTGTATATTTCTGTTTATTACAATGTATTATTATGTTGGTGCATCTAAATTGAAATTATTTAATATCATTCAACGTCAACGTTTATTTAGTAAAAAGCAGTGTGAGAAAACATTAGGGGGAAAAAATCACCCTTTAAGCAATTTCAGAGAAAATACATAAATGGTCAAATATAATTTTTATTTGGCTGAAAGGCTGAAAAAATAAAGATAAATATTTTTTAGCTACTGTATATCACCCGGCCTTATTGTGTATAGTATTTATTTACTAAATGCTGGAAGAAACTATTGATCCATTCAGAATAATGTACAAAAAAGTTAAGAGCAGTAATTCAGCGTTTCAGAGAAAATAGATCCGTTTGCATTTTGAAATGTCAAACAAAGAGCTCAATGTATTAAGATACATTTTTTGTACATCTAAAGCATATACACACGACAGGAGTGTTGAGTTCTATAAATTCTTAATTAACATCTATTTTTGGATCTGTTAGCTTAGAATCCATCTAATACCTTAGACTCATCTAAAAGTACATCAGTAGTTTAATTTAATAGATAAATAGCTTTTAGTCTGAGCTGCAGTGGTATTTGTCTTTAACAGCTTTGAGTTCCACATTGTTGAGCTTTTCATGGCTTTTGATTCTTGATTGGTTCTGCCGCCATCTGTCTAGTGGTCTTTGCCAGTGCCAAGAGAATATAAACATGCTTTATAGTGGGATGTAGAGTTGTCACAAAACAAACATTTGATTAGTTGACCATATACCAGTAAAATTTCACGATTCTCTTGGTACTGCTGCTTGACTGATGGCTTGGCGGATGCAGTTTTCTTTCCTGTGTTGAAGTATTGCCTCAGGATGGGACATATCAAAGGACTTTTCTTTTTTTAGGTCACAGCCATTAACCATGATTTGCTACTTACTAGTCAGTGGCAATAGGGGGAGGGTCATTTTAATTCTAGAGAGCAATTAATTGAACAAAACTCTGTGTAGTGCATGATGAGTAATCAATATTTTGGTCAGTCCTCCCAGAAGAGAATTACTATTAGGAGGAGGAGACCATTTTAGATGTGCAAATTAAAGTTTTGCCAACTTTAAGGAGTACTTCTCAGCTGAGCGCACGAACAGTCAAATGCGTTTTATTTTTAAAAAAAAAATTTTTTTAACACCTTTGAATGTAAAAACACAACCGTTAATATATTATTAGTGTGTAATTAGACGGGACAAGATCTGCACCATCTTGACGTGATACACAGACGTTAACGTGTTGCGAGAGGCAAAAAAAAGGCCAAAAAATCTTCTCAAAAATATTTGAACTGTCCGATGTGTAATTGCAGACTAATTGACCTTAATATTAATCAAACAACAATATTGACAAGAGATAAAGAAAAGTACTCACTGTCCTTTGCTGGATTACTTTAGTAAGCCCAAAATATTTAATTGACAGGTTTACTTCTCAGTCAAATTCTGAGAGCATTGAATCATTGGTTTCTAATTATCACTAATTAAGGAATATGTCACTATATTAGGTAGTTTTATATGAATAAGATTACTTAAAAAAAAAAAAATATGAAAAATTTTTCATGTCTATTTGCTATTGTTACTGAAAAACAAAAAGCTCAATTTGTTCTTGATTTTATGGCTCTTGGTAACACAGTCCGTGATGTTGCTCGCAAAATGGATGGAGCACCAAGCGCCATTTGCCAATAAGGTGTGAATCTAAATCGTCACTGCTGCAAGGAGCTCCCATATAGTTTGCTATACACAAAGCATCTCGTACCGTCCTTTCAGGGAACCAAGTTTACTTATGTAACGGAGACCTTTTCCCACGTCATCGAGTTTTTAGAATGAGGTGATTTTTGATAGCTATTAGATTATTGATGTTCATGTTAACACACTCACTGAAAAGAAAGCCTGAGAGACCCTCATGCAGTGGATGATTTTCCTCATGTTTTTACTGTGTTGATTTCACTGGTTTTATCCATATAAATTAAGACTTCACTTTACATCTCTCCCCACAGACTGTATCTGATCAACTCTCCTGTGGTGCGTGCAGAGAATCTTCGCTTTAAAGAAGAGGGGGTGAGAGACGTCCTCAAAGATGTCTTCCTGCCTTGGTACAATGCCTATCGCTTCCTGGTGCAGAACGTCCAAAGACTACACAAGGTATATAACGTGACCAAAACACATATTTTTGTAACACTCATAGATGCGCTATTTTCACCAAGTATTGTGCAAGTTTTGACAGGACAAGTAAACAGTGCCGCTAAGTCCTCAGTTTCCTGAGCTGGTAGAGTTGCTGGATGTGCTCCTCCATGGAAAATTCCCCAGAAAAAAGTTCTGCTATCGCAAGCTTGAGGCCTCCCTGGCATTCCCACCGGAGCAGTGGAGGCTTCATGTTTCCCAAATAAACGGGGCTCATCTGGCACACTAAGGCTGTTTCAACCTGTGCTAGACACCATACTACAGGCCAGGGCCCCCTAAACTTTGATACACTGAGAGTCTGGAGGTCAAATACAATGTACTTCACTGTAATACTTGCAACTATAGGTTAGAATTACATTTTAAGAGGGCACAACATCTTAACAGAATTGTTCTGTCTAAACAAGTGTTCTGTGCATTTGCTTCATCCAAACAGACTTGTGTATGAGACAATATTGTTTTCTCTAAAATAACTTTCTAAAGTTAAATTAATTTTTTTTTAAAGTTTTTTTTTAACATTATTAGTGGTGCTTGCCAAAGGCAAGGCATCACTATTGTTATTCGCCATACTTATTATTATTATAATTATTAGTGGTGCTTGCAAAGCATCACTATTGTAATCTCACATACTTATTAGTGGTGCTTGCCAAAGGCAAGGCATCACTATTGTTATTCGCCATACTTATTATTATTATTATTAGTGGTGCTTGCAAAGCATCACTATTGTAATCTCACATACTTATTAGTGGTGCTTGCAAAGCATCACTATTGTAATCTCACATACTTATTATTAGTGGTGCTTGCAAAGCATCACTATTGTAATCTCACATACTTATTAGTGGTGCTTGCAAAGCATCACTATTGTAATCTCACATACTTATTAGTGGTGCTTGCAAAGCATCACTATTGTAATCTCACATACTTATTATTTTTATTATTTTTATTTTTCTTATTTTTTATATCTCTTAACAAAACTTCGGCACCTAACTAGTTTTGCCACGGCAAGCACCACTCACATTTTCTTCAGGAAATGTACCTATCTAGTTTTTATTTTTATATCTCCGTTCAAAATTCGGCACCTAACTCGTCCCGCACCGTTTGGCGTAGACCCACGAATGAGGTGTCAAATCGAACGGCCTATTGATGACACGTGTGCTATGACTTTTATAAGCGATCGGTGGTACGGTATTTGCCCCAGGGGCAAAAAAGCGGCCGAAAAATCCCATAGACTTAACATTGCGACAAACTTTGACACGTCACAGCTCCGATCGAGGATTTCACAGAAACGTGTGATTTGCCACATTTGAAGAGGCTGGCAGGCTCTGTAAGAGCATACCTCAATATGGGGTAAAAGTTGCACCCCTGGGGGGCAGGAGCAGCCCAAAGTTGCCCCCATTGACTTACAATGGTGTAGGACGGACCATGAAATAGGGATTTTGTATTGAACATAGCTCTGGATCACAGTTTCGTAGAGACAAGGGGGTGGGCTCATTTTACTCAGACGACCAATCAGTCTCTCGGGATCATTGTGAAGCTATCAAGCCACGCCCTAACAACAATTTAAAGCACCTTAGCAACAAGTCCCATAGACTTCTAATGAAAGAGATCAAAGGGATATCTCCGGATAGAAGCGTCATAGAAACACAAGGGTGGTCTCGTTTGACTCGGGGCAGCAAACAGCCAATCATGAATCACCTCAACACTTCCTAGCCCCTCCCTAGCAACCATTGTCGAGCACCTTAGCAACCAAAATCCATAGGGGCATATCTTCGATTCTGAATGTCACAGAGGCATGGGAGTTGGTTTATATCACTCATACTGACAAGCAGCCTTTGAAGTTTCACGATTGACAGCTGCCAAGCCACTCCCTAGTAACTAAACAGAGTACCCTAGCAACCGTTTAGCTACAACTATATCTCTGCACCAGAAAATCAGAGAGACTTCTGGGTTGATTTATTCCAATCAGGATGGCAAGGACACTTCATAAGTATCACTACGGTAACTGCCTATCAACCACATGGGGTTACCCTAGCAACAGAGTAACAAATCACATATCTCTGCATCGGAAAACGTAGAGACTTCCGGGTTGACTTATTTCGCTCGGGATGGAAAGAAGCCACGTATTGTATTACCTTGGTAACTGCATAGCAACCACACGGGCTTACCCTAGCAACCGAAGTAACAAATCACATATTTCTGCACCAGAAAATCGTACAGAATTCGGGTTGATTTATTTACTGACCGTGATTTTTGTTCTTTTCGAAGTTACAGCATGCTGTTTGATCGAGTTTCGCCACGGCAAGCACCACTCACATTTTCTTCAGGAAATGTACCCATCTAGTTTTTCTTCTTATTATTATATCTCCGTACAAAACTTCGGCACCTAACTCGTCCCTGCACCGCTTGGCGTAGACCCACCTAATGAGGTGTCAAATCGAACGGCCTATTGAGGACACGTGTGCTATGACTTTTATAAGCGTATCGGGTACGGTGTTTGCCCCAGGGGCAAAAAAGCTGCCGAAAAATCCCATAGACTTAACATTGCGACAAACTTTGACGCGTCACAGCTCCGAGCGAGGATTTCGCAGAAACATGTGATTTGCCACATTTGAAGAGGCTGGCAGGCTCTGTAAGAGCATACCTCAATATGTGGTAAAAGTTGCACCCCTGGGGGGCAAGAGCTGCCCAAAATTGCCCCCATTGACTTACAATGGTGTAGGACGGCCCATGAAATGAAATTGCATAGGGATTTTGGATTGAACATAGCTCTGGATCACAGTGTCATAGAGACAAGGGGGCAGGCTCATTTTACTCAGACGACCAATCAATCTCTCGGGATCATTGTGAAGCTATCAAGCCACCCCCTAGCAACAATTTAAAGCACCTTAGCAACAAGTCCCATAGACTTCTAATGAAAGACATCAAAGGGATATCTCCGGATAGAAGTGTCATAGAAACACAAGGGTGGTCTCGTTTGACTCGGAGCAGCAAACAGCCAATCATGAATCACCTCAACACTTCCTAGCCCCTCCCTAGCAACCATTGTCGAGCACCTTAGCAACCAAAATCCATAGAGGGATATCTTCCATTCTGAATGTCACAGAGGCATGGGAGTTTGTTTATGTCATTCATACTGACAAGCAGCCTTTGGAAATTCATGATTGGCAGCTGCCAAGCCACTCCCTAGCAACTAAACAGAGTACCCTAGCAACCGAGTAACAAATCACATATTTCTGCACCAGAAAATCGTACAGACTACTGGGTTGATTTATTTCAACCAGGATGGCAAGGAGACTTCATTAGTATCACTATGGTAACTGCCTAGCAACCATATGGGGTTACCCTAGCAACCGAGCAACAAATCACATATCTCTGCACCAGAACACACTACAGACTTCCGGGTTGACTTATTTCACTCAGGATGGAAAGAAGCCATGTATTGTATTACCTTGGTAACTACATAGCAACCGCATGGGCTTACCCTAGCAACCGAGTAACAAATCACATATTTCTGCACCAGACAATCGTACAGACTTCTGGGTTGATTTATTTATGACCATAATTGTTGTTCTTTTCAAGTTACAACATGCTGTTTGACGAGTTTTGCCACGGCAAGCACCACTCACATTTTCTTCAGGAAATGTACCTATCTAGTTATTATTTTTATTTTTTTTATTAGTGGTGCTTGCAAAGCATCACTATTGTAATCTCACATACTTATTATACTTTTTATTTTTATTTTTATTATATCTCTTAACAAAACTTCGGCACCTAACTCGTCCCAAGCACCGCTTGGCGTAGACCCACCGAATGAGGTATCAAATCGAACGGCCTATTGAGGACACGTGTGCTATGACTTTTATAAGCGTATCGGGTACGGTATTTGCCCCAGGGGCAAAAAAGCGGCCGAAAAATCCCATAGACTTAACATTGAGACAAACTTTGACGCGTCACAGCTCCAAGCTGAGGATTTCGTAGAAACGTGTGATTTGCCACATTTGAAGAGGCTGGCAGGCTCTGTAAGAGCATACCTCAATATGGGGTAAAAGTTGCACCCCTGGGGGCAGGAGCTGCCCAAAAATGCCCCAATTGACTTATAATGGTGTAGGACGGCCCATGAAATGAAAAGGCATAGGGATTTGTATTGAACATAGCTCTGGATCACAGTGTCATAGAGACGAGGGGTGGGCTCATTTTACTCAGACAACCAATCAGTCTCTCTGGATCATTGTGAAGCTATCAAGCCACGCCCTAGCAACCATTAAGAGCACCTTAGCAACAAGTCCCATAGACTTCTATTGAAAAAGATCAAAGGGATATCTCCGGATAGAAGTGTCATAGAAACACAAGGGTGGTCTCGTTTGACTCGGGACAGCAAACAGCCAATCATGCATCACTTCAACACTTCCTAGCCCCTCCCTAGCAACCATTGTCGAAGCACCTTAACAACCAAAATCCATAGAGGGATATCTTCCATTCTGAATGTCACAGAGGCATGGGAGTTGGTTTATATCATTCATACTGACAAGCAGCCTTTGGAGATTCATGATTGGCAGCTGCCAAGCCACTCCCTAGCAACTACACAGAGTACCCTAGCAACCGCTTAGCAGTAACTATATCTCTGCACCAGAAAATCAGAGAGACTTCTGGGTTCATTTATTTCAATCAGGATGGCAAGGAGACTTGATAAGTATCACTATGTTAACTGCCTAGCAACCAGATGGGGTTACCCTAGCAACCGAGTAACAAATCACATATCTCTGCATCAGAAAAACGTAGAAACTTCCGGGTTGACTTATTTCAATCAGGATGGCAAGGACACTTCATTAGTATCACTATGGTAACTGCCTAGCAACCAGATGGGCTTACCCTAGCAACCGAGTAACAAATCACATATCTCTGCATCACAAAAACATAGAGACTTCCGGGTTGACTTACTTCAATCAGGATGGCAAGGATACTTCATTAGTATCACTATGGTAACTGCCTAGCAACCAGATGGGCTTACCCTAGCAACCGAGTAACAAATCACATATCTCTGCATCAGAAAAACGTAGAGACTTCCGGGTTGACTTATTTCAATAAGGATGGCAAGGACACTTGATTAGTATCACTATGGTATCTGCCTAGCAACCAGATGGGGTTACCCTAGCAACCGAGTAAAAAATCACATATCTCTGCATCACAAAAACATAGAGACTTCCGGGTTGACTTATTTCAATCAGGATGGCAAGGAGACTTCATTAGTATCACTATGGTAACTGCCTAGCAACAAGATGGGCTTACCCTAGCAACCGAGTAACAAATCACATATCTCTGCATCAGAAAAACGTAGAGACTTCCGGGTTCACTTATTTCAATAAGGATGGCAAGGACACTTGATTAGTATCACTATGGTATCTGCCTAGCAACCAGATGGGGTTACCCTAGCAACCGAGTAAAAAATCACATATCTCTGCACCACAAAAACATAGAGACTTCCGGGTTGATTTATTTTAATCAGGATGGCCAGGAGACTTGATTAGTATCACTATGGTAACTGCCTAGCAACCAGATGGAGTTACCCTAGCAACCGAGCAACATATCACATATCTCTGCACCAGAACACACTACAGACTTCCGGGTTGACTTATTTCACTCAGGATGGAAAGGAGCCATGTATTGTATTACCTTGGTAACTGCATAGCAACCACACGGGCTTACCCTAGCAACCGAGTAACAAATCACATATTTCTGCACCAGAAAATCGTACAGACTTCTGGGTTGATTTATTTATGACCATAATTTTTGTTCTTTTCCAGTTACAACATGCTGTTTGATCGAGTTTTGCCACGGCAAGCACCACTCACATTTTCTTCAGGAAATGTACCTATCTAGTTAGTGGTGCTTGCAAAGCATCACTATTGTAATCTCACATACTTATTTTTATTTTTCTTCTTTTTATTATTATTCTATCTCCGTACAAAACTTCGGCACCTAACTCGTCCCGCACCGCTTGACGTAGACCCACAAATGAGGTGTCAAATCGAACGGCCTATTGAGGACACGTGTGCTATGACTTTTATAAGCTGATCGGGTACGGTATTTGCCCCAGGGGCAAAAAGCGGCCGAAAAATCCCATAGACTTAACATTGTGACAAACTTTGAGGCGTCACAGCTCCGAGCGAGGATTTCACAGAAACGTGTGATTTGCCACATTTGAAGAGGCTGGCAGGCTCTGTAAGAGCATACCTCAATATGGGGTAAAAGTTGCACCCCTGGGGGCAGGAGCTGCCCAAAAATGCCCCAATTGACTTATAATGGTGTAGGACGGCCCATGAAATGAAAAGGCATAGGGATTTGTATTGAACATAGCTCTGGATCACAGTGTCATAGAGACCAGGGGTGGGCTCATTTTACTCAGACGACCAATCAGTCTCTCAGGATCATTGTGAAGCTATCAAGCCACGCCCTAGCAACCATTAAGAGCACCTTAGCAACAAGTCCCATAGACTTCTATTGAAACAGATCAAAGGGATATCTCCGGATAGAAGTGTCATAGAAACACAAGGGTGGTCTCGTTTGACTCGGGACAGCAAACAGCCAATCATGCATCAAATCAACACTTCCTAGCCCCTCCCTAGCAACCATTGTCGAGCACCTTAACAACCAAAATCCATAGAGGGATATCTTCCATTCTGAATGTCACAGAGGCATGGGAGTTGGTTTATATCATTCATACTGACAAGCAGCCTTTGGAGATTCATGATTGGCAGCTGCCAAGCCACTCCCTAGCAACTAAACAGAGTACCCTAGCAACCGTTTAGCAGTAACTATATCTCTGCACCACAAAATCAGAGAGACTTCTGGGTTGATTTATTTCAATCAGGATGGCAAGGAGACTTGATTAGTATCACTATGGTAACTGCCTAGCAACCAGATGGGGTTACCCTAGCAACCGAGTAACAAATCACATATCTCTGCATCAGAAAAACGTAGAGACTTCCGGGTTGACTTATTTCAATCAGGATGGAAAGGACACTTCATTAGTATCACTATGGTAACTGCCTAGCAACCAGATGGGCTTACCCTAGCAACCGAGTAACAAATCACATATCTCTGCATCACAAAAACATAGAGACTTCCGGGTTGACTTATTTCAATCAGGATGGCAAGGACACTTCATTAGTATCACTATGGTAACTGCCTAGCAACCAGATGAGCTTACCCTAGCAACCGAGTAACAAATCACATATCTCTGCATCAGAAAACGTAGAGACTTCCGGGTTGACTTCTTTCAATCAGGATGGCAAGGACACTTGATTAGTATCACTATGGTATCTGCCTAGCAACCAGATGGGCTTACCCTAGCAACCGAGTAACAAATCACATATCTCTGCATCACAAAAACATAGAGACTTCCAGGTTGACTTATTTCAATCAGGATGGCAAGGAGACTTGATAAGTATCACTATGTTAACTGCCTAGCAACCAGATGGGGTTACCCTAGCAACCGAGAAACAAATCACATATCTCGGCACCAGAAAAGAGTACAGACTTCCGGGTTGATTTATTTCAATCAGGATGGCAAGGACACTTGATTACTATCACTATGGTAACTGCCTAGCAACCAGATGGGGTTACCCTAGCAACCGAGAAACAAATCACATATCTCGGCACCAGAAAAGAGTACAGACTTCCGGGTTGATTTATTTCAATCAGGATGGCAAGGAGACTTGATTAGTATCACTATGGTAACTGCCTAGCAACCAGATGGGGTTACCCTAGCAACCGAGTAACAAATCACATATCTCTGCATCAGAAAAACGTAGAGACTTCCGGGTTGACTTATTTCAATCAGGATGGCAAGGAGACTTCATTAGTATCACTATGGTAACTGCCTGGCAACCAGATGGGGTTACCCTAGCAACCGAGTAACAAATCACATATCTCTGCATCAGAAAAACGTAGAGACTTCCGGGTTGACTTATTTCAATCAGGATGGCAAGGAGACTTGATTAGTATCACTATGGTAACTGCCTAGCAACCAGATGGGGTTACCCTAGCAACCGAGTAACAAATCACATATCTCTGCATCAGAAAAACATAGAGACTTCCGGGTTGACTTATTTCAATCAGGATGGCAAGGACACTTGATTAGTATCACTGTGGTAACTGCCTAGCAACCAGATGGGGTTACCCTAGCAACCGAGTAACAAATCACATATCTCTGCATCAGAAAAACGTAGAGACTTCCGGGTTGACTTATTTCAATCAGGATGGCAAGGACACTTGATTAGTATCACTATGGTAACTGCCTAGCAACCAGATGGGCTTACCCTAGCAACCGAGTAACAAATCACATATCTCTGCATCAGAAAAACGTAGAGACTTCTGGGTTGGTTTATTTCACTCAGGATGGCAAGGAGACTTGATAAGTATCACTATGGTAACTGCCTAGCAACAAGGAGGGGTTACCCTAGCAACCAAATAACAAATCACATATCTCTGGATCACAACATCGTAGAGACTTCCTGGTTGACTGATTTTACTCTGGATATCAAGGAGACTTGATAAGTATCACTATGGTAACTGCCTAGCAACCACATGGGGTTACCCTAGCAACCGAGTAACAAATCACATATCTCTGCACCAGAAAACAGTACAGATTTTTGGGTTGAATTATTACACTCAGGATGGAAAGGAGCCATGTATTGTATTACCTTGCTAACTGCATAGCAACCACATGGGCTTACCCTAGCAACCTAGTAACAAATCACATATTTCTGCACCAGAAAATTATACAGACTTCTGGGTTGATTTATTTATGACCACAATTTCTGTTCTTTTCAAGCAGGCTATTTCACGAGTTTTGCCACGGCAAGCACCACTCACATTTTCTTCAGGAAATGTACCTATCTAGTTATTATTATATCTCCGTTCAAAAGTTCGGCACCTAACTCGTCCTGCACCATTTGGCGTAGACCCACGAATGAGGTGTCAAATCGAACGGCCTATTGAGGACACGTGTGCTATGACTTTTCTAAGCGATCGGGGGTATGGTATTTGCCCCAGGGGCAAAAAAGCAGCCGAAAAATCCCATAGACTTAACATTGCGACAAACTTTGACGCGTCACAGCTCCGATCGAGGATTTCACAGAAACGTGTGATTTGCCACATTTGAAGAGGCTGGCAGGCTCTGTAAGAGCATACCTCAATATGGGGTAAAAGTTGCACCCCTGGGGGGCAGGAGCTGCCCAAAAATGCCCCCATTGACTTATAATGGTGTAGGACGGCCCATGAAATGAAAAGGCATAGGGATTTTGTATTGAACATAGCTCTGGATCACAGTGTCATAGAGACGAGGGGGCAGGCTCATTTTACTCAGATGACCAATCAGTCTCTCAGGATCATTGTGAAGCTATCAAGCCACGCCCAAGCAACCATTTAGAGCACCTAGCAACCAAAATCCATAGAGGGATATCTTCCATTCTGAATGTCACAGAGGCATAGGAGTTGGTTTATATCATTCATACTGACAAGCAGCCTTTGGAGATTCATGATTGGCAGCTGCCAAGCCACTCCCTAGCAACTAAACAGAGTACCCTAGCAACCATTTAGCAGTAACTATATCTCTGCACCAGAAAATCAGAGAGACTTCTGGGTTGATTTATTTCAATCAGGATGGCAAGGACACTTGATAAGTATCACTATGGTAACTGCCTAGCAACAACATGGGGTTACCCTAGCAACAGAGTAACAAATCACATATCTCTGCACCAGAAAATCAGAGAGACGTCTGGGTTGATTTATTTCAATCAGGATGGCAAGGAGACTTGATTAGTATCACTATGGTAACTGCCTAGCAACCAGATGGGGTTACCCTAGCAACAGAGTAACAAATCACATATCTCTGCATCAGAGAAACGTAGAGACTTCCGGGTTGATTTATTTCAATCACGATGGAAAGGACACTTGATAAGTATCACTATGGTAACTGCCTAGCAACCAGATGGGGTTACCCTAGCAACCAAGTAACAAATCACATATCTCTGCATCAGCACATCGTAGAGATTTCTGGGTTGATTTATTTCAATCAGGATGGCAAGGAGACTTGAAAAGTATCACTATGGTAACTGCCTAGCAACCAGATGGGGTTACCTTAGCAACCGAGTATCAAATCACATATCTCTGCATCAGAAAAACGTAGAGACTTCTGGGTTGGTTTATTTCAATCAGGATGGCAAAGACACTTGATTAGAATCACTATGGTAACTGCCTAGCAACAAGGAGGGGTTACCCTAGCAACCAAGTAACAAATCCCATATCTCTGCAGCAGAAAACAGTACAGACTTCCGGGTTGACTTATTTCACTCAGGATGCAAAGGAGCCATGTATTGTATTACCTTGGTAACTGCATAGCAACCACATGGTCTTACCCTAGCAACCGAATAACAAATCACATATTTCTGCACCAGAAAATCGTACAGACTTCTGGGTTGATTTATTTATGACCATAATTTTTGTTCTTTTCAAGTTATAACATGCTATTTCACGAGTTTTGCCACGGCAAGCACCACTCACATTTTCTTCAGGAAATGTACCTATCTAGTTATTATTATTATTATATTATTATTTATCTATCTATCAATGGTTTAACTAGTTACGGGTTTCTGACTTGTTATCAATATACTCCCCTTTTTGATCATCGTGTTTGATATTTTAATTTATGCCTGTCTGTTGTTTTATGTTTAAATAATTTTTTAAACTGCTTTACTAAATATCCAATAAAATATATATTTATATTTATCTTTGCTAGGGCTCTGTCAAACAAGCATATATACAAGCATTGATGTATACTTTTGGTCCTTGTAGCAATATGTTTTAACTTTTTGTATACCGTCTCATGTCCTACAGCTCAATTAATGAAAAGCAGGTCATCTAGATAAATGCAAACTCTGAATATGGCATTCTCAGTAAAGTTAACTTCCTTAAAATACACACAGATTTGAATTCTGTCATGTACAGTACAGTAGCCCCCCAAAAAAGTTACTCTGCTTTCACACCTGTGTCAACTTTAATGTCATTTACTTCATAAATCCTTTGAAAAGCACTTTGACACCATTTGCAATTGGTAAATTTGGTCATTGGTAAAATTGCTAAGAATAGCGAAGTTGGTTCTGAGAAATGCTCAAGCATCATTTGTTTGCAGATGGCAATTTGATATTTTGTTTGATAGTTTGATGACAGTTTGATATGTTGTATACAGTGATATTCAGACTTTTGTAAGATGTGTAAAGTGTCCAGATAATTTTTTGGGTAAGGCTAATGGGATGAACATTGTCCCGAATTAGTGCTTACTTGGATTTTTCTGGTTTCTATGCTTATTAGGAAGATGGCACAGAGTTCTTGTACAATGAGAGGACAGCCAGCTTAAGTGACAACATCATGGATAAATGGATCCAGTCCTTCACTCAGTCACTCATTCAGTTCTTCAGAGATGAGATGGGAGGTGAGTTCTGATCAAACTAACCACTCGCTCCCACCACACTAATTAATAATGTGGAGCTCCTACGTGCAAATTCCTTAAATAAGACATTGCAGTAAAGACAGTCTGAAATATTTTGATTGTGTGATTTGTTTTTCCAGCATACAGACTCTATACAGTGGTTCCCAAGCTTGTCAAGTTTGTGGATATGCTCACCAACTGGTATGTGCGGACAAACCGCAGGCGACTGAAGGTAGGCTTAAATTCATAAGCAAACACAGTACAGCGCAGGCTTATTTTTATTACTTGGTGAATCTCGCGAAACCTGTCAAGAATATACCTGGGTCATATTTCTCTCCATTAGTAAAAAAGGAATAAATAATATTTTGCTTAAAGAAAATTAATCCTATTTTTACCATTAAGATTTGTTTGTTTTGTGACATTATTTTAGTGATAACAAAGCACGTTCTCCAACCCAATTCTCCTTACAGTAATGGGAAAGTAAAAAACATCCAATGAAAATGAACACTTCATTAGGCTCTTAATTATTTAAGTCACCTCCAAGAATTTTATTTTACTATGTAGGTAAATATTTTTTTTTGGTACATCACACAATGTTGTAGCTGGTTATCTCCTCAGTGGTGGTTAGTATTTTGTGCTGTCTAGCCATTTGAGATGTTTGACTTCCTCCAAAGCGCTTTAATTTAAAAATGATAAAATCCTGCTCTGCGCTCTCCTATTCTCTCCTATTTCTGGAGCACAAATGTCGGGAAACCTGCTGGGTTGCATACTCCAGATCTTAAAGTACAGATGCACGTGAGAAAATGAGAAGCATATTTAGCACTTATGAAGCACCAAATGCAAGATGAATGTCATTTCAATTTGCAGAAATTTTCAATGCAGGAAAAATCCCGGCAATGCTTCCTCAATTTCCTCCATCTCACGCGAAATCCTACCTACTGATAGGTTTGCACATGCTGCGCATATTATATATTTACGTATCAAGATGTACACCATATAGCAAAATTTCTATAGTCTATTTTGATATAAATTGTCAAAATGCCCTATATTGTAATTGTTGTACTTCCTTTAAATAATGCTAGTTTAAATAATTACAAACATTTATTATAGTTATTGTTTTATCACCATAGAATAATGTACATTCCAAAATAAATGTAAAATGTCTAGACATGTGACTGTAATCAGAATTTTGGAAGAAAATGTACTTGCAGAAACTGATGAAAAATGTGTCAGTGTAAAAATGTCCCGTCTAATTTCATGTCTGATTTTATTTGAACAGTAAATTATTATTATTTGACTGGATAAGCTTGCACTTCTATTTAAATATGTATTTTTGAAAATTACCTGTAATAGTAAAGCGCATAAAAATGGGCTTACATTTCTTTATGCTAAATATAATTTCTTATTTATTCTTCTGAACTTGGGGTGAAATGTGACCTAGACTTCGGAGAGTATGTTTTTACGTCTTAGTTCTGTTGCACTTTTCTATTGAAACATGCACTTGAAAATATTGTATTTTAACATTGAAGTCCACCCCATACTGTAAATTTGTATACCCCAATCCTTGATAATCAACGTCAAATCAGTATGAATGACAGTAAAATGTATGACAGATTTTAAAGGGACATTTAGTTGTCATTTCAGTTTATCCTACTCATCTATTCATACTCTGCTCTGTCCCTGTACATACTGTGGTTAGCATGACGGTAAACAATCTGAGTTGGACCTGCAAGCATAAATATTATGCCATGTTGTGACACTGTGGTGTAGTAGGAGCATGTTTCATGTTATGTGGTTTAACAGCGGTAGAGTCAGCAGTGCTTGTAGCTGTAAGTATCTTTCTCTCTCTCTCTCTCTCTCTCTCTCTCTCTCTCTCTCTTTGTCAGGGTGAGAGTGGTACAAAGGACTGCAAGTGCGCCCTGGACACCCTTTTCAGCGTGCTGTTCTCCATGTGCAGACTGATGGTGAGTTACGCCAATGCTTGCAGGTCCTGCACTTTTTTCTAAAATGAAGTGCTCCAGATGTGCAATGAAATGTTATTGTTGCAGAAGGAAAAGACCCATTCTCAGTGGATAGTGATGAAATAATGAAAATAAGAAGAGTAGCAAAGCTGGTGGAAGAATTCTGTTGAAACCCTGGAATGAACTTAAATAAATAATTAATGAGTACTTTGCAAAAATATTTAAGTACCTTTCTTAATCAATCACAAAAGTAATGTTTAGATAGTTTGACTTTAGCAATTAAAATATCTAAACATCCTTAAAACAAGATACCATATTAGTTTAGAAACTAAATTGTGTAAGATGATAAGACTTGAAAATGTGTCTTATAATTAGCTTTATTATTCTTACACCTTTTTTTGGTTTAATGCTTAAACCAAGACATAAACAAAGAAAAATGGTTTATTGGTATATGAAATATACACTTAATTCAAGATAAATTACTTGAAAACAAGATGTAATATCTTAAGCAACTATGCTTCTCTAGGAAATGTATCTTGTTTTAAATATACCATATTTTTATATTGTACTAGTAAACAAGAGGAAAAAATACTGATTGAGAAAATAATTATGATATTTTAATAGTTGTTCACGCTTATGTCAATATAGGAATTCCTGGTTCAGTTCTTTTCAAAATTTTAAAGGCAGGGGTTCATTAAGGCTAATTTACAGCACCAATTACCTTTTGGATAAACAATAAATTACCAACGATTGTTTGATATTTATAAGCAGGATATAAAAAATCAGTCAATGCCCCATCTTCAGTGATTTTGTTACAACTTTTTTTAATCCAAAAACTTCAAAGTAACCTCATTGTACCAAGATTTTCTGAGCAGGTGATGAAATACATACTTAAGCATAAAAAAACCCTCAAAAACTCACTAGAAATTATTTTGAGATAAGATGGAGAAATAAAAGTATCTCGGAAAAGCACAGGATTTTTTTGTAGATTTTTTGTAATTACATTTTTGCTCTCCTCAGGCCCCGTTCACTCCATTCATAACGGAGTTGATGTATCAAAACTTGCGTCATCTGATTGATCCAGCATCAGTGGAGGTGAAGGACGCAGGAAGTATTCATTATCTCATGCTGCCACATCTGAGGTATACAGCATTACAGTTATTTTCAAATCTTCAGTATTACTTTTTTTGTAATTTTTATTTACATTTATTGCAGTTTATTTGTATAAAGTAAACATATACTGTATAATATTAAACATTATATAAAATACTCAGTATTAAGGGTTGACCGATATATCGCAGAGGCCAATAAAACTGCCGATATTCAAAAGATTTTAATTATCGGCATTGGCCGATACATTTTCCGGTCTGGTCTGTTTGTTTCTTGAGGATGCCGAAAATCACCTGCTTGCATGTGAAGCATTTGAGACATGGTAATGACAGTCATGGTTCATTTTGATGTTACATGCCATCATGTTACTACAATAATAGACCGGTGTGCAACGCAGTGTCATTTAAACAGTCTGCATATCAGAGCCATGGCTGACAAGTTTGCGCTCATAATGAGGGATTTGTGATTCGAACTCGCGAACTCCAGGGGTGGTAGTCTGCTTCTTTACTTGCTTCATTTTTCTTTTAATTAAGTTTTATCTTTTAAGTGACATGGCTTAATTTCACCAAAAACAAGCAGTGATGAAGGGGGAGATCACAGATAAAAATGCTTGTGGGTCTTTGGTCATTTATTGAGACATGTCAGTTATCTGTACACGTGTCAATTATATTTATAACATCATCGATTTGAATACAATTAAACTGGAAATGTGAATGTACTAATGTTAGTCAATAAGCAACACATCATAGGATCATGAAGCACAGACATGACTCACTAGACTACAATGTAAAATTATTAGTCTTATTCACTAATTTGTTTCTGTTGATTTCTGTGCTCTTAATGAGTTAAAAGCAGCTCTTACATTCATACAGACGGGATCATCACAGAGCTTTTGTAATATTTTGACCAATAAGAGCAGAAATCAACACAGAAATGTATAACTTCAGAATGAGATATATGTAAGGTGACACACGAGAGGTGTGTGCACTCGCCGGTCACACAGCAGACTCACCGCCGGATGGAGGTAAATTGTAGATAAAATATATTTAAATGTACACGAAAGTCAGATTTGGCAATATTTTTGCTGACCTCAGACCTGTATACACATTTGCTGGGACTTGGCATGGATTGAAAGTGTTTTTTTAAAGGTTTTGCTTGATATCGCTTTACGGGTGTTTTTCCTTTCACTGCCATTGTTTCCTCCCGCTGATGGTCACAAATATGTGTACAAATGACTGAAGACTATACTATATAAAAATGACAGGAATTACGAGTGGAAATTGTGTGCTTTGGTGAACAGTGTAATACATATATTATTTTCTTGAACGTTTTCTGTATCTTGATAAAAGTTAAGCCCAGCATTTGACAAGGTATAGACCTACCATTTGTGGTTAAAAGTCTCTTTGTACATTTGTTGACATGCAAATTCAATTTGTGAAGGCTTTGTCTTGCTTTTAAACGCTGAAAAAATCGTGAGCCAAAAGCATATCATTGGTTTGACCCACTGAACAAAAACCCCTTCACTGAACCAGCACGTTCATGAACGAACTGAATGTACTGGTTAACTTATTCGCAAACGAAATGAATGAATCAGTCATCTCATTCATTAATGAGGATCTGCCATTCGACTGAACGTGAGGAGGTGGCAAGTCGGTTATTCAGTTCAGCAATCTCGTTCTATAAGAAAATGTGCCAGACTAGTATTGTTGTGGTTGTCATTACTCAGTTCTTTATAGTCTGACTTTAATGTGTGTTTGTGGTTGACAGGGAATCTCTGATTGACAAGCGCATTGAGAATGCCGTATCCCAGATGCAGTCAGTAATTGAGCTGGGCCGTGTCATCAGAGACAGAAAGACCCTTCCCGTCAAGGTGGGACCCACTTTCTTTGTGTTTTTTGAATGTATGTTTTTATAAAGTATTCGGTTAAAGGAACTGTTCACATAAATTAAAAATCTCATCAACAAGGCTTGTTTTTTGTTTTTGGCACCATTCGGAGTAAACTCTAGAGACAGATGTTTGTGAAAATTCTAGGAGATCAGCAGTAACAGAAATACTCAAACCAGCTTGTCTGGCATAAACAATCATGCCACAGTTGAAATCACAAATTCAAGATGAATTTTTCCCCATTTTGATGGTTGATATTGTAACAATTCGTCTAGTATTCACACCCAGACTAATAAGCACACTACCTCCCCCTAGTGTCAGGTAGTAGCCTTACATACCAAAGGGAAACTAATGTGACAGGCCAAGACTGTTACAATATGAACATTAATTGAAGCTCCTGACCCATATCTGCATGACTTTATGCATTGCTCTGCAGCCATACGATTGGCCGACTAGATAACCGCATGCAAATGTAGGTGAACTGGTCTTCCTAATAAAGTGCTTAGTAAGTGTACTGTGATAAAACGTTCTGGTGTTATGGACGTCGCCACCTTTCATATTTTACTTTTGTCACTGTCACTATGGTTACCTGTTTCAGAATTCAAGAAAACAAGTAACTACGAGTTTACTTAACCTGCTGTCTTGTATTGTGCACATGGCTTGGCTGTTGAGCGTAATGGTGAATGCTGTGGTATATATTTAGTATCCGCTGAAGGAGGTTGTGGTGATCCATCAGGACCCTGAAGCTCTCAGAGATATCCAATCCCTACAGAAGTACATACTGGAGGTAAGGGTTACCATACTTCTGTATTCCTAAGGGCTTTCAGATGTGTGTGTCAGAATCAGTTCAGCTCACAGATACAGTAATTCAACATCGTACAGCAGGTGACCTTAGACAAAGAAAATGGAGAATATTTTAAATATGACGAGCAGAAGAATGAACAGTGCATTGTAGACAGGCATAGTAACACTTTTGTGCACACGTGGACATCAAATGTTTCATTTATTTTTATTTGATGCTTGCAGATCAGTTGATTGAAGCAAGACTAGCAAATATTGATCAATTAATAGGCAATGTTGATCTTTCAACATCTTGAGCTGTCGCAAAACTACATTTGTGACAAAACCATAGAAAACCTTCTTTGTGCACTTAAATTCATTTTGACACTAATATAGTACTGCCATGCAGGGGCTGTTCTAGGGTCTATGAAATTATATTGCATAAATTCTATTTTGTAACATGTTTATTGTTTAATGCATAATATGTACTATTTACTTTTGATGTGTTGAACATGTGTGTTTTAATTTTTTTTGTAAAGAGGCATTTCTGCAAAGAGGGTCTGTATATGAGCGCATGTTAACAGGATATTTCAATGACTTTATCTCATCTGTGCTATGCTTGATTTGAAATTAAAAAAAAATATTTTGGATCAACAACTGACTGCGAAGAACAGAAAGGGTCTTAAGAGACATTATTCCATGACAAATTAGTTGCATGGATCTTGTCTTTGGGCACACATTACACTAACTTTTACTCTCAACATGCTTTGAAAGGATCTCACTGCTGTATAATCCACCACTATACTGGTAAGTGAATTACAAGCCATTTGCCAAATATATAAATTTTTAGTGGCATAGTGTAAAATTTGGTTGGAAATGTGAGTGAATTCCTCTCACTGTAGAGGGCTGTGCATAGAGTAATGGATGGATCATAGGATTAAGAATTTATATTAAGATTGTTCAAATTAAGATCACGATGCATTGGAAAGTTGCCCTAATTGCCATATTAATAAAAAATACATTTTAATTGAAAATTATGCAACACATTTTAATGATGAAACAAATGTTTTTTAGCCACTTAATGTTATCAATATGCCTACCAATTGGCCGTTGTGGAATAAAGTAAATTTTTGACCCCAATACTACAACCATTTTCTTTCAAAAGAAAAAGATCATGTTTTGAATGTAAGAATATGAGCCCTTTGAAACTAAAATATATCGGCGGCCGATATATTATTGGTCAATAACCGGGAAAATATCAATATTATTGTTGCGGTGATAATTGCGCTGAATTTACTGCCGATATTTTTGCAGGTAATTTGTTACAGTTTGATTGCGGGCTGTGAATCTCTGACTGCCTGTAGGCAGAGATTGGGCAGTCTCAATCGACATTGCACGTGAAAGATAACCTCATGTCGCTCTGAGTATTATTTCCTTGTTGCATTGGTTTTTGGGCTAGTTTGTCATCTGCTGTAATATTATACCATTTCCCATATTATTTTTGTTTCATGAGGCAATAAATATCAACGTGACAAAAACATGTATGTATATTACTGGCAGGCAATTATTTTTGCTTATTAATTATGAAACAAACAATATGGGAACATTTTCAATAGCACTTAATAGAACTTAAATAGCAGCCAAAGTCAAAATTCCAAGCTTTTAAATCTTTTAGCACCTGGTACCTGTATCACCCACAATGAGCTGTGAGTATCAGCCATTCCGAAATTGGACAGAAATTCCATATTGGTGCATCCCTAGAATTGTTTTTCGTTTCTTTTCAATATGAAAATGATCTCCTTATCCCAGCGTAATATGTAGAGACAACCCTAGTAAGCCATTCTGCAGATGGAGTGTTATTTTTGCAATACATTTTGGTGATGCTAGTAGTGCAGAAATGACTTTAACCATGTGCTAATTGGTTATTAAATGTATTTAAGATATGGGTTGAACTCTGCAACCAACTGATTTTTACCAATCACCTAAGTGGCGGCTGTCACAAAACAAATATCGCTTTGCATTAATTGACACATGTGGCTCTTTTAATGTCATTCAAACTTCTGAATACATCACAGTTCTCCTCTATTGTGCCTTGTAGTTAGTGTGAGCACAGACACTCAACCTGTGTCCTTCATCCCCAGCCCCTGCCATCCATGATTTATGGGGGTGCTGGGCCTTGTGCTAAAATTAGCTGCTCTGTCTCTGTGTCTGCCAAACTCGATTGTTAAACACCCCCATGGTGAAAGACATGGCCGACACATGCCAAACGCCTGCCTTTTATCATACCCCCATAGCTTTGAACATACTTTCACCACAACCTGCTCACAAATGTATTCTTGAGAAAATAGCCTTTTTATTCAGAAATGAAGCAAACATCAATATGAATTTATGTGCATCAAAAACAGATTTGATGGTGGATGGGAATACTGAATTTAAACAAGCTTTAGCACTCTTGCACCAAAATACCATCATACAGTGGCCCCTAATAGTATTCTGACACTTAAGGGATAGTTTACCCATAAATGTAAATGGTCATGACTTGTTTTCTTCTGTGTAGTATTAATGTTTGATGACATTTAGGGCTGTCTATAGATTAAATGTTTTAAATGTAATTAATTAAATTACATGTTGATTAATTAATCAAATTAATACAATTGATCGCATACAAATCAATATTTGCTGAGAAAATTCCCAAAATAAAGATAATTCCATACAAGAAATGCATGGTAATTAAAATAATCATATAATAAAAAAATTTATTGCATTATTGTGGCAGAGGATTAGACAATACAAAAAAGGGGCTTTAGGAGTAAATATATTGTTTGTTTTATTCCCATATCATTGAACATAAGCCTACTGTCGACAGTAATCCATTTTGGAATTGAGTTTTTGAATTTGTCCTTCTGAATCATTCTTGCATTCTGTCTGCACTATTTTAAATTGTCAGGCCATGCACATATGCTCCAGACGAACACTTTTGTAGCACCTCACTGGTTTTCAGTATAATAAACACCATATTTTTAGAGCACTGTATCTAGTTAAAAGGAGTTGAAAGTTTGAAAATCTAATGTCAAGATCCATGCATTCTGCTCTGCTTCATCCATCTGTTAAGGATGCATTCCTTTGACTGGCTCTTATTCTGTGGCTGTTCTGCTAGTGAGGTTTGTTAAGGCATATTGACTGCCCGCAGCTGTAAAACACCAAGTTACATGTACTTACAGCTTGAATTGCTTTGATGGGTAAGAAAACCTGTACTTAAAAAATAAATAAATATACATACATACAGTGGGTACGGAAAGTATTCAGACCCCCTTAAATTTTTCACTCTTTGTTATATTGCAGCCATTTGCTAAAATCATTTAAGTTCATTTTTTTTCCTCATTATTGTACACACAGCACCCCATATTGACTGAAAAACACAGAATTGTTGACATTTTTGCACATTTATTAAAAAAGAAAAACTGAAATATCACATGGTCCTAAGTGTTCAGACCCTTTGCTGTGACACTCATATATTTAACTCAGGTGCTGTCCATTTCTTCTGATCATCCTTGAGATGGTTCTGCACCTTCAATTGAGTCCAGCTGTGTTTGATTATACTGATTGGACTTGATTAGGAAAGCCACACACCTGTCTATATAAGACCTTACAGCTCACAGTGCATGTCAGAGCAAATGAGAATAATGAGGTCAAAGGAACTGCCTGAAGAGCTCAGAGACAGAACTGTGGCAAGGCACAGATCTGGCCAAAGTTACAAAAACATTTCTGCTGCCCTTAAGGTTCATAAGAGCACAGTGGCCTCCATAATCCTTAAATAGAAGACGTTTGGGATGACCAGAACCCTTCCTAGAGCTGGCCGTCCGGCCAAACTGAGCTATCGGGGGAGAAGAGCCTTGGTGAGAGAGGTAAAGAAGAACCCAAAGATCACTGTGGCTGAGCTCCAGAGATGCAGTCGGGAGATGGGAGAAAGTTGTAGTAAGTCAACCATCACTGCAGCCATCCACCAGTCGGGGCTTTATGGCAGAGTGGCCCGACGGAAGCCTCTCCTCAGTGCAAGACACATGAAAGCCCGCATGGAGTTTGCTAAAAACACCTGAATGACTCCAAGATGGTGATAAATAAGATTCTCTGGTCTGATGAGACCAAGATAGAACTTTTGGCCTTAATTCTAAGCGGTATGTGTGGAGAAAACCAGGCACTGCTCATCACCTGTCCAATACAGTCTCAACAGTGAAGCATGGTGGTGGCAGCATCATGCTGTGGGGGTGTTTTTCAGCTGCAGGGACAGGACGACTGGTTGCAATCGAGGGAAAGATGAATGCGGCCAAGTACAGGGATATCCTGGATGAAAACCTTCTCCAGAGTGCTCTGGACCTCAGACTGGGCCGAAGGTTCACCTTCCAACAAGACAATGACCCTAAGCACACCGCTAAAATAATGAAGGAGTGGCTTCACAACAACTCCGTGACTGTTCTTGAATGGCCCAGCCAGAGCCCTGACTTAAACCCAATTGAGCATCTCTGGAGAGACCTGAAAATGGCTGTCCACCAACGTTTACCATCCAACCTGACAGAACTGGAGAGGATCTGCAAGGAGGTGTAAGCCCGTTTATCGGTCCAATGGCGGTCTCCAATAATACGGGTGAAGGTCTCTGCGCGTTACTGTCTTTCTTGTTACGCAACACAACAATATTAAATGAAATACATTTTCTCTTATGTGTTATCTTGTTTATTCATCTGACTCCATAAATGAAAAAGGTTTTTATTGATATCTGAGTATCATTAAAAGTGAGCGAATGTTTGAGTATTCCTTTAACTCCTTTAATTATACTTTACCCGTTTAGATTAAGAAACTATGTCGCTTTGAGGTCCTCACGTGTTTTCTCTACACCGCGGGTCTCACGATCACAGGCGGCCAGTATTGGATCATCAAACAGAGGTAATTGCTATATACCTGAGATCGGTCACGTTCAAGTTCACACAATCAAAGATACTTCAGTATAGCCCCATGGAATTGCATACACTTGAATGTAACTTAACGTTTTCTTCAGTAGAGGTCACGGCCACTATTACAGATGTAAGTTGACCAACATAACTTCTCTTGTAATAGCTTTGGATTGGCCATGCGTGGTTTCGCACATACACTTATCTGGAGAAACATCAAATTAAAACAGAGGTAAGACACACCCAAATTTAGATTGGTCAAGCAGCGTTTGCTGTTCTAAACGGAAATTCACTTTTTGTCTTTGCAAACCAAGTACACTTGAATCGATGCCAAATATTAGTCGTCACTAATCTGGCCTTGAGACTTGCGTGTAACATACTGAATCGTTTAATCTGTTTGGGAAACACAATGTCAGAGTCAGTCATAATAAAATCAAATGTTGACAATTTATTGATCAGGTAACATAATCAATTCATCAATTCCAATTAGACATTGATAAGTCAAAGTTAGACATTTTATCAAAACATAAGAAATTCGAATTGCAATCACCTGATATAAAGTGCAAACAGTAAACTGTTTGGGATCGTCTGATTACAGAGAGCCCTGAGTAATGTGTCACCTTTCCTTAAATACCCAAACCATGGACAAGGGAATTTTGGGAGTGGTTAGGTTTGGTAGTCCTGGGGACATACCTCATTAACATACAGGCAGGGATGGGACAGACCTACAGAATTATACAGCATTTGGCAAAGACCTTTGAAACTTGTGATTGATTAGGTCCTTTGATGCTTACAAAGAATATACCTAATCTGCATACAGCATGTGGTCCCTGTGGGATATTTGGGAGGGACATGTCTCTAATAGAGTGCATGATTCTGTTAAGTTCTAAAATCTTAATGGAGATTTGTTTTTTCTGAAAAGGGAATGAGACCACCTTACCAGTCGCACTGCGACCTCTTGAATGATATCAAACATGTATGAGCAGAAAACCTCTTATATTACAGAAAAGGATGTCATTCTAAATTGCCCTTAGGTGAGATAGAGGTCAAAATGGGATTTGCGTTGTATGGTCCTTGGCAAGTAAGGAGTGTTATCTTGGGTGGAGATGTTCATCTGTGTGAGAGTTTTATGACGTTGGTTCTCGCAGAGTTCTTTGACTTTTACGACCTCTTGATGTCAGCCTTACAGAGGAATGGCAGAGGATACCCAAATCCAGATGTGAAAAACTTGTTGCATCTTTCCCAAAAAGACTCATGGCTGTATTAAATCAAATGGGTGCTTCTACTAAATACTGAACAAAGGGTCTGAAAACTTAGGACCATGTGATATTTCAGTTTTTCTTTTTTAATAAATGTGCAAAAATTTCAACAATTCTGTGTTTTTCTGTCAATATGGGGTGCTGTGTGTACAATAATGAGGAAAAAAAATGAACTTAAATGATTTTAGCAAATGGCTGCAATATAACAAAGAGTGAAAAATGTAAGGGGTCTGAATACTTCCCGTACCCACTGTATGTGTGTATATATATATATATATATATATATATATATATATATATATATATATATATATATATATATATATATATATATATTATAATTATTAATTATATTTATTTATTTATTTTACTGATTTTACATATGGTTTTGAGGCATGATTAATTGCATTTGTTTTTTTAACACTTTATTTTTTTATATCATTAATCACAAAAAATTACTCACAAAAACAAAATATTGTTAAATCGACAGCCCTAATACAATTATTTCTCATTAAAGGCACGCACACACACACACACGCACACACACACACATATATATATATATATATATAATATGTTTAAACAAACAAAATCATAACTTGGAGCATAACTGATGATCATTCAACTCTTATAAATCTTAAGAAAAAAAACTTTGTCTTTAAAAATAACGTCCTTTTCCAATGTTTTTAACTGGCAAACGTTGCTTATAAATCGTGGTTCTATTTCTTCTATACTTTGAATTTTTACTGAAGTGTTAAAAAGTGTCAATACATTTAGGGGCCACTAAATTAGAATACATTTACATGCATGCATCACATGCACATGGACAAAACAAATGGGCTAAGCTAAAAATGGGAAAAGATTAAGCTTTTAATGTTAACCACAAATCATTGGTCAGGAAATTATCAAGAATTGAATAAAATAACTTAGTATGGGATAGTTTTCCTTTGATTTCTTTAAATGTTTAAGCCTTGTGGGTAAACATGCAGACAGCTTTTTAAAGAAAGTAGAGTCAATGTTGTGCCACTCAGTATTGATGGCTTCAAACAGTTGATGAGTAGTTGAAAACAATTTCCCATTCAAAACTGGACTCTGACCAGGCTAAAACATGAGGTCACTTCTTGGTGTCCTTTGCAGTGCAGGCAGGTACATTGTCTTGTTGAAAAATCAGATTTTGGGGAGCAAGACTTTCTGCACTATTCTCCTATACTTCAAAGCATTAATTGACTTTTCACAGTGAAGCAACTCACCAGTACCAGCAGCTGAAAAGGCTCCCCACACCATGACACCTCTTCCTCCATGCTTCACTGTGGTAGAGATGCATTCACGATTGCATTTCTCACCAGATCTTTGAAAACACCTCTCTGAAGCATCACCATGCAACTCAAATCCTGATTGATCACCCCACACAGCTCTGCTGAATCAATCTGAACCAAACATTCCATATCCAGCCAAAAACTTAATTCTGTCTTTGATGTTTTTCTGAGACAGAAATGGCATTTTATACACATCTTCTAGACACAACACCTGCATTAGATAATCTTCTGGTTATTGTTCTTCTCGAAAGAGTCATTTTCTGAGGTCTGGAATTCTAATGACTGTATTTGTTGGCTTTTTTTTACTGTGTTTGAGAACTGCAAATTTCAGCAGGTGGTCATCCCTGCATGAAAAAGCTTTTGGCCTTCCAGATCCTTTCTTTCTGTTAACATCACCTGTTGTTACAAAGTGTTGACATATCTTAATAGCTGATAGAGAAATAGGGATCTTCTCTGCCTTTAGGGTCTTGTAAACTTCAGAATAGCTATATTAGGACTGACGCAGCGCAGACCAGCTATACGGTTTCTGACAGCAACCCCTGCATGGTATTTAGCTTTTTTCACCCCTGGTTCCTCTTATGAGCTTGCCATCAGGTCTTTGATGGGCTGGGTCAGGTATGGCAGATCACCAACTATTAAAAAGAACATCCCAGTAGATATTTTGGGAAAATGTTGTTCACCCTTACATGTTTGTTTGAATTTTATGTCAAACGTTTTAATCATTATCATTTCCAGCCTTTTCCCAAACAGTTCACTGCAGCAAAAATGAATGAGCAAATGGTGGCACAAAAGTGCACCAGGTTTGCATTGGTTTAATTCTTACCACTAACAGCTTAATGTTTTGCCATTTTGGGCGTGGCCCATTTTTTATTTTTGCCCAGGAGGATACCGTTATCTTGGTCTGTTTTACATGTCGTTTCTCCATGAGAGTTTTCTCTGTGTAAATAATTGTCTTTTGCGTCAAAAATTGATTTTACATGTTCTTCCTGACACTGCCTTTGAAATGATAACGGAATGGCTGATAAATTGGCGTGTCTCTGAAAAACACGCAGAAAGACAAAAGTGCTTTTTGTTGAGCCATTTAAAGCATCCATCTTGGTATGGTTTCATTACTTGACATATTTTATTCAATTGACTTTGACTGTACTGTGACTCCTGTTCTACATTTAAATATGAGCTGCCCCAGTGAAGGTTGTGCATCCATATATGCAGCGGTCTAATCACAAACACAGACACTAATTATTTTAAATGCTTCCTTATGATTCATACCTTTATTTTAGAGTTTTAAGAAAGCTGCCTTTGTTTTCTGTATCCTATACATTAGTTTATACAAACTAACTTTAATTTTCTTTGCCGATTACGGTTTTAACACCAATGTCAGTACAACAGCAAAATTAATATGCTATTGCTTTGTAAGGTAAATATTAGTATATTTTCAAATTAATTTGAAATAACGATATGTAGCATTTGAAAAAGTCATGGAAATGGTACATTTCTAAATGGAATATCAATTATTCAAGTTTTTTAGTTCCTCTGCTCGCTTGCATTACATTACAAAAAGGACAAAAAGAGCAAACTCCAAAACTGACTTTCAAACATGCATTTATTAGGCTAAGAAACCTACAACAGTCAGTAGGCTGTTCGTGAAAGATGAAAAAAAAATTAGGTAAAGTCATAAAGACACATCAGAATCATATGTTTGTGTGACTTCCTTTCTACTAAGATGCCTTCCTCTGGACAGTTTTTGAAGAAAAGCAAAGATGTACTTGATAATATTGTCCTTTCAATTCAGCAGGATGTTGAAAGAATAAGAAATTGCATCTGATGGACTGGTTGAAATAAGTCATTTGTTTTTAAATGTCCGGTTTATTAATTAAATATATACTTTTTCTTATGACTCCATTTCTACAGAACAATAAGCATAATAGTTAATAAATGTTTCCATGGTTTATATTAAATGCAGTCAATCAATACAAAGTTTTGTAGTTGTTCCCAAATCTGTGCAATTCCGAAAGTTTACAGTATTTTCTTTTATTTTTTTTTTCATCAGGAGCTGAATGTTCGCCAACTCACTCTGTCCACTGACAAGGACAAGTACGGTATTTGTCTACGGGCTGAACCGGATCACATGGTTCTGGGAAAACGGCTGAAAGGAGCATTTAAATCTGTTATTGCAGCCATCAAAATACTGAAGAGTGAAGAGCTGGAGGCCTTCCAGAGGACAGGCATGTATTAAATATACTGACATTTTAGTCATTTAGTTGCTGCCAACAAAAGTAAGAGACATACTAAAGACAAAAAAGCATTGATGTTGGTGGTAGTGTAGCCTAGTGGTAAAAGACCTTGAGCTATCACTATTGTGTCCTTGATCAAGTCACTTAACATCAGCTTATTCCAAGGGGATTGTCACTGTAAAGTACTGTAAGTAGGGCTGTTACGATGACGATTAATTGTCAAACAAATAATTGCGATTATGACGATTAATTGTCTCTTTTTGTGCTTTTCTGATTAATTGTCGTATAAATTGTCAGATTGCTTTTTCTCCCCAATTTGGAGTTCCCAATGTGCCCTTAAGTCCTCGTGGTGGCATAGTGACTCGCCTCAATTGGGTGGAGTATGTGGCTTGTTGAGCGTGTTACCACTGAGATGAAGCGCGTGGAGGCCCACGTCATTCTCCGCAGCATCCAAGCACAACTCGCCACGCGCCCCACCGAGAGCAACAACCAGAGCAAGAACCACATTATAGCGACCACGAGAACGTTACCCCATGTGACTGTAACCTCCCTAACAACCGGGCCAATTTGGTTGCTTAGCAGACCTGGCTGGAGTCACGCCCAGCACACCCTGGATTCGAACTCATGACTACAGTGGTGGTAGTCAGCGACTTTGCTCTCTGAGCTACCCAGGCCCCCCAAATTGTCATATTCTTAAAGTGCATGTGTGCTTCATACACCTTAAGTAGTAATTTTTACATATTTAACTTTAAATATATAAATCAAACAATAAAATAGGGATATATGATTTCTTTTTAATGCTTTAAAATATGACATGAAAAATATTGTAATAAATAAAGTGTCTCTCTTTTTGGTTAACATTATTTTTAATAAATTTTACATTTACACTGTTGTTTTTGAAACTCAAAAATGCTATTTAATTTTTATTAAAACATTTATATTTTTATGATATTTATATAATATTATATTATACGATTGTAAAATATGTCTCCTAATTTCTTCAAATTCACACGTCATTTTAATGCTCTTTGATTTAACTCACAAGCCCTTATTTCTCATCCAGCAAAAGCTTTGATATTTTATTTCATAATTTTATCACTACACAAAAATACAGTAAGCATGTGTCTCCTACCCGCTACGACCATGAACATTTGCCATTACAGGATCGTTTAATTAATGTGAAACCAGAGTGTTTGCTGACAGTGTGTGTGCATCAGAGCGCTTGCAGGTAAACTGAATAACGCACAAATGCGCCAAAATCAAACAAATATTTGTATTTTATTTTATTCTACTGCATTCACAGAGGGTCGCCTCCCTACGCCTACGGGTTGTGGGGGGGAAAACTCTGACTGTTGTCTGTGCATATGCACCGAACAGCAGTTCAGAGTATTTGGCCTTCTTGGAGACCCTGAATGGAGTCCTGAATAGGGCCCCAGTAGGGGACTCCATAGTGATGCTGGGTGACTTCAACGCACACGTGGGAAATGACAGGGACACCTGGAAAGGCGTGATTGGGAGGAACGGCCTCCCTGATCTGAACTCAAGTGGATGTTTGTTATTAGATTTCTGTGCTAGTCATGGATTATCTATAACAAACACCATGTTCGAACATAAGGATGCTCATAAGTGTAGCGTGGTACCAGAGCACCCTAGGCGAAGGTCGATGATCGATTTTGTAATCGTGTCATCGGATCTGAGGCCATATGTTTGGACACTCGGGTAAAGAGAGGGGCAGAGCTGTCAACCGATCACCATCTGGTGGTGAGTTGGGTCAGGGGTGGGGAAATACTCTGGACAGACCTGGGAAGCCCAAGCGAGTAGTGCGGGTGAACTGGGAACGTTTGGAGGAGGTCCCTGTCCGTGAGATCTTCAACTCACACCTCCGGCGGAGCTTTTCAGGCATCCCTGCGGAGGTTGGGGACATTGAACCGAGTGGGCAATGTTCAAAGCTTCCATTGCCGGCCGCGGTGGAGAGCTGCGGCCTCAAGGTTTTATGTGCCGCAAGGGGTGGTAACCCTCGAACACCGTGGTGGACACTGGTGGTCAGGAAGCCGTCCGACTGAAGAAAGAGGCCTTCCGGGATTTGTTGTCCCGGAGGTCTCCGGAGGCAGTTGCAAGGTACCGACAGGCCCGAAGGGCTGCGGCCTCGGCCGTGAGGGAGGCAAAGCAGTGGGTGTGGGAAAAGTTCGGAGAAGCCATGGAGAAGGACTTTCGGTCCGCACCAAAGTGCTTCTGGAAAACCGTCCGCCACCTTAGGAGGGGAAACGGGGAACCATTCAAGCTGTATACAGCAAAGATGGGACGCTGTTGACCTCAACCGAGGAGGTTATTGGGCGGTGGAAGGAACACTTTGAAGAACTCCTAAATCCCAACACGCCCTCTATGGTAGAGGCAGAGCCGGAGGATGATGGGGGATCAGATTCTATTTCCCTGGGGAGGTCACTGAGGTAGTCAAACAACTCCGCAGTGGCAAAGCCCCGAGGATTGATGAGATCCGACCAGAAATGCTGAAAGCTCTGGATGTGGAGGGGTGTCATGGATGACACGCCTCTTCAACATTAGCGTGGAAATCTGGGACAGTACCTAAGGAGTGGCAGAACGGGTGGTGGTTCCCCTCTTCAAAAGGGGATCAGAGAGTGTGTGCCAACTACAGGGGTATCACACTTCTCAGCCTCCCTGGTAAAGTTTACTCCAAGGTGCTGGAGAGGAGGGTTCGGCCGATTGTCGAACCTCAGATTGAAGAGGAACAATGCGGTTTTCGTCCTGGCCGTGGAGCGACGGACCAGATCTTTACTCTCGCAAGGATCCTGGAGGGGGCCTGGGAGTATGCCCATCCGGTCTACATGTGTTTTGTGGATCTGGAGAAGGCGTATGACCGGGTCCCCGGAGAGACTGTGGGAGGTGCTGCGGAGTACGGGGTGGGGGTCCCTTCTTAGGGCGATCCAATCCCTGTACGTCCAAAGCGAGGGCTGTGTCCGGTCCTCGGCACAAAGTCGAGTTCATTCCATGTGGGGTTGGTCTCCGCCAAGGCTGCGCTTTGTCACCTATCCTGTTTGTGATATTCATGGACAGGATATCGAGGCGTAGTCGGGGTGGGGAAGGTGTGCGATTCGGTGGGCTGGGGATCTCATCGCTGCTTTTTGCAGATGATGTTGTCTTCATGTCATCATCGGTCCGTGACCTTCAGCTCTCACTGGATCAGCTTGGCAGTCGAGTGTGAAGCAGCTGGGATGAGGATTAGCACCTCTAAATCTGAGGTCATGGTTCTCAGCAGGAAACCGATGGAGTGCGTACTCCAGGTAGGGAATGAGGTTTTGCCCCAAGTGAAGGAGTTCAAGTACCTCGGGGTCTTGTTCACGAGTGAGGGACAATGGAGCGGGAGGTTGGCCGGAGAATCGGGGCAGCAGGGGCGGTATTGCACTCGCTCTATCGCACCGTTGTCACGAAAAGAGAGCTGAGCCGAAGGCAAAGCTCTCGATCTACCGGTCAATTTTTGTTCCTACCCTCACCTATGGTCATGAAGGTTGGGTCATGACCGAAAGAACTAGGTCAGCGAGTACAAGCGGCCGAAATGGGCTTCCTCAGAAGGGTGGCGGGCTTCTCCCTTAGAGATAGGGTGAGGAGCTCAGTAATCCGTGAGGAGCTCGGAGTAGAGCCGCTGCTCCTTTGCGTTGAAAGGAGTCAGTTGAGGTGGTTTGGGCATCTGGTAAGGATGCCCCTGGCCGCCTCCCTAGGGAGGTGTTTCAGGCACGTCCAGCTGGGAGGAGGCCTCGGGGAAGACCCAGGACTAGGTGGAGAGATTACATCTCCACACTGGCCTGGGAACGCTCGGGTCAGCCCAGTCAGAGCTGGTTAATGTGGCTCGGGATAGGGAAGTTTGGGGCCCCCTGCTGGAGCAGCTGCCCCCGCGACCCGACTTCGGATAAGCGGTTGAAGATGGATGGATGGATGGATGGATGGATGCATTCATATTACTATAATGCAAAAATAAAATTATAATAATAATATAAATTATGATGTATATTCACATCATGGTAGTTTTTGTTGGATTGAATATAATTTATGCAAATATAATTAACCTTTTCGCACGTGAGTTTCTCCTGTACTGACAGACCCCCCACCGTGAGTTCTTTAATATGCACTAATAATTTTTTTTTTTTTTTAATCTTTCCTTACACTTAGTAGATGCACTGAAGGACAGACTATATCACCAGGTGCACTGAAGGTCAGATTATATATTATAAAACATACAAGGTGGTGTTTAGATGTTTATGATAGATAAGATGCAATTGCAAATGTGCTTGCCTGCTATGTGCTCCGCCATGTTGTTAAAATGCAATGCAACGCAACATGGGATTCTAAGTTCATGATAGATACATAGAAGGTTCTAAAAGCCTTGCCCTTCCACTTTCTCAGCACTGGAAGCGGTTAGAATGAGTGACGATTGGAATGGGAGAAGGCTCGAGTGGACTGACTAGTTTGTATGTTCTTTGTTTAATGTCAGAAAACATGGCTTTCATCGCTGCATCAAAACGGTGCGTTCCGACGGTAACAGCTTTAAACATTTATTTAGTGATTGTTTGAATGTTTTAACATATAAAAATAAAGATATTGTAATGTTGAAAAAACTATTTGAGCAGCTGGTTCATTATAATAACCACTTCAGTCCTTCTTTTGCTGGGAAACAGCTGCACGAATGCACATCACAACGGTTTGATCGTACGCATCTGTGCCCAGCCTAGTGTAATCACACCGGTTTAATCGTTAAAGTGTTAAACTAACTATGCATATGTTTCGCAAGTATGAATAATTTTTCTATTTTGAGGGGAATTGTGTGTAATTGTCATGGAAATGATGACATGATGTAAAAAACAAATTGTGCTGTCAGTCGATTCAAATTCGCAATTTTAATCGCATATTTAAAAAAACTGCTTTAATTTCTCACCATATATACTTATTTTCCTGTCAAAATAGCTTTTTTTCCATCTTAGGAAAGAAAACAATATGTAACAATATATTGCTTTATTAAAGGGGTCATGACATGGTTTTTTTTATTGTATTATTATGTTCCCTTAGGTGCAATTATAGTATTAATATTTTTTTTTTTAAGAAAAACTTTTAAAATCTAGTGATTTATGACCTTTTCCCACCCTGTTTCTCATCCTCTGATTCAAACAGTCTGTTTTGGGGGCGTTTTCCATTTAAGACTTCAGTGTTAACGCCCACTGTTATGATTGGCTAACGTCAGTGCCTATGTATCAATTATTGACGCCCCAGCCAGAACAATATGCAAGTAAACTAAGTAAAAACACTGTGATTATTCATAATGAATGAAATTGCGCTTTAAAAAGTAGTTTAAAGTTTAAAATAGATTACTTACAGTTTGCGTCGTCGTTGTTCCCAGAATAGTCGGCACGGACTTATCTTTGAGCAACAGTTTTCTGGCAAAGCCAGCATCATATTGAGATTTGTTCTCAAAACAGTCATCCTTAAAATGTACAGAACAAACGCTTAAGTTAACACTGCCGTGACTGGGACGTCGAAAAAAATAAACTGCATCCATTTTTCCCTGACGTCTGGATCTTTCGGCAGCTTATTCAGAGGTTTTGTTTGACCACAGCCAGGAACAGCACATCTGTGTGGCATCGTAATTTTCCTGTGCACAAGTAGTCTCTGTCAGAGCTCGCTGTCCATCGACTGAACACTTGTGAGGCGCACGGCGATACTGAAATGAGCGTAGTTGTCTTGCGCTTAAAGCGTAGTTATCTTGTGCTGGAGGCGGTCATATGCAAACGCTGTTACGTCACTTCTAACAGACACGTCACTTCTAACCATGAATCCAGAACGAGCTGTATTTTGAGCTTGATTAAATAAATGATTCGTTTAGAATGGGGAGGACGTCTTAAAATATTAAACTTGCAGGACGTTTTAATGATACAAAGACCTCTTATATACCAAAAGATCAAGGCAAATTTGGTTTCTCATGTCATGACCCCTTTAACATTTTATTAAAATTTTTAAAACAAAGTCTTCCACAGTATAAAGATAGAAATGCACTGAAATAACACCAGTTGAAGTAAAATTAAATGTTTCCCAAAGTCTAAGAGGGAGTTTGACTAATTTAAATAACTAGTCTCCCCATAGGTTGCATTTTCATTGCAATGGGCATTAAATATCTTAAACTGTGATCCTCCACATTATTAATCTGCCGGTAAACTATGGCTTTTTCCCTACAGCAATCGTGAAGCTGCATTCATGGTTTGTGTCATGCGTCGCTTTGAACTCCAGGGGAAACACACATGCAGACAAAAACTTGACCAAATTAAAACAAATCAGCATATCGATAATATGCAAGAAAATTCTGATATGACAAAACTATGATTTATTTCTAATTAATTAGTAACACTTTTTGAAAACTGTGAATTAAAATACACAATCCAGAAATATTATTATGCACAAAGTGTAGAAGGGTTGGCACTCCTAAGAATGTAGTCTCAATCTCACGTTAATGCGGAAAAAATGCCATAAATGGATGTGACAATTGTGAAAGCAGCACTTTATCTATAGGCTGCATGGTGAGGCAAACACTCCAAAACACTTTGAAACCAGCAGACTTTGAATTCTGAGATATCGGTATGATATACATTAATTCTGCATGATTGTTTGAAATTGCAGTATGACTTTGTGCATTTACTAAACCTTAAAATGTAAAAACAGAAGCGCAAAAACGTTTTAAAAGTACAATATTACCTTTTTTTCATATCACTCATCATGTTATCATATTTAGTCATCTCTTTTTATATTATAAGAGGTAAAAAATATTAAAACAGTGATCTGATATTAAAATAAGTTAAGTTGCAAAATATTGTTATCGGCCTATAGTTTTTGGTCAAAACCAGTTTCATATCATGTATTCTTATTTTCCTATTTTTATTTTGCTGTAAAAAAAAACAACACATATATTTTCATAAGTTTCACACATTTATCAGGTTAGAATTCAAGATCTGTGATGCTCAATTTTTCATTTTGACAATATATAAAATCAGTCTCTTTAATTCTTTCTAATGTTGACTCGACTGCCACTACTATCTACTATAGCTTAGATAATCTTCCTCAAAAGAGAAACCTTCACATTAAGGAATTTCATTTTGATGTGGCTGCATTGAGTAGGAGGCACTTTTCTGGTTTTGTAGTGGGTGGAATTGATTTTTTTTTTTAAAAGCGGTTACCTGTGTGTTTGTGAGCTGTACGCCCTGGGTGTTGGAGGTGAAGAGAAGAGGCAAGTCAAGTGTGCAAATATCAAATTAGAGTGCAGTGATCTGATAGCTGTGTTTGTTGCTTTTCTTTCCAAAGCATTTCCATGCCTTTTATAATTTAACACTAATGCTGAATCACTGAAACGCTTAATTTATAACAGGCTTAATTTTCTTTTAAGCAAACTCCTAACATGTCCAATTAAAATTAAAGTAAGTTCTGTGCCATTAATGATATAAAATGGAATTGCAGTCTGTTTGTTTGAGTGACCCAGCACACACAGCAACATTAGCTCAACCAGAGGTGTGAGTTTGGTGTGGGGCCATTTGTTTCTCGATCAATGGATGGCGGAGGGAGTGTTGGAAACTTTTTTTATTACATTGTAATTCTGTTTGGTGCCATAAGTGGCACAGCAATTATACAGTTCAATCTATAATCTCTCCTATGAATGAATTTACAGAATATCAGGTAAAACATTTTTTTTTTTTGCATTGTGGATACTTGTCAAAATGTTGCGCATTTCAAATGTGTTCTTTAGGATCCATTGTTGTTGAGGGCCATGAGCTACATAAGGAAGATCTGCGTCTGATGTGCACCTTTGATCAGACCTCAGAAACGCTATCACAGTATGAGGCTCATTCAGATGAAGAGGTACTCATTCTATATTGATTCAATCCTTCAACTTGTGCTTTAAAGACAGGGTCCGAAATTAACAAGAGCTCAGAGCAAAAATGGCACAGAAAGTGACAGTAACTATATTTTTTTTAAGTGTGAAAAAAATGCACCTGTTGTGAATTTTGTTTATTGTAACTTATTTACATTTGTTATATTTAATTTTAAAAAGGTCCCTGAAAATCAATTCCAAGGTGCAAATATTGCCCTCAAATAATAATAATAATAAAAGAATATATTTCTGACACTGCTCAAAGTGTATATTACTGAATTTTAATAATCAGAATGGAATTTGTTTATGGTATGATTGGGTATGTTTTTTTTCTAGGTCCTGGTTCTTCTTGACATCACCCCGGATCAGTCCATGGTGGATGAGGGAGTGGCTCGTGAGGTCATCAACCGCATTCAGAAACTACGAAAGAAGGTGAGCAGTTCTGATCTTCATGTGGGTGAATCTTATGAAAATATGTATGGTCATATTGTACCCAAAATTAAAAGTAAAAAGTATAAGATTTACTAGATAAAGCCTTTTTTTTAATCATTTAGATTTGAAAAATATTTAGATTTTGCAATTACAGTTAAGCTCATATCCCCCAAAACTCTCATTACTGTATTGCATCTGGGTGTTTCTGGTCTCAATTGTAATTCTCAGACTATTACTGAAAATTACACTAATACTGTTTTGTTTTGTTATCATTTTTTATGTTAAAGCTCTTTTCTCCTATCACAGTTTTTATATGCAAAGACATCTAAAAAATTAACCACTTGAAAAAAATAAGACATATAAAAAAAAAGTATTCTATAATATGCATTATTGTACATAATGTATCATATTTTAATAATTTTTGCGAGCTGAAGACTGTAAATAAAAGAATCTCTGTAGGCTGGTATTAATGTTGTAAACGAGTCCTACCTGTTGCTTCATTCTCTAGTCAGACATCTCTTATAAAACCGCCATTTTATCATAATAAACTAAACACATGGTTTATCTCAAAAAGATAGTTTAGTGTAAACATTTTGAAGATTAGTGGACAGGTGGACAATTCAATAAGTGGTGAGCTTTTTCCTCAAAAAAGCAGTTTATTCAGTATGCTTAAGGATCTCCTCCATAGACATCCATTATGAAATAAAAACCGCCTCTTGGCTCCTCACCAGTGTACCGCTGCGTAATGCGTTATGATGCTGACCTTGTAGCTCCCCTTTAGAATGGCTCTGCTATATTTTCTTTGCAGAAGGGTGACATTTAAAGGATTAGTTCACCCAATAATGAAAATGAATTGTTTGGTTTACATTGTTTACTCACCCCTGTGGTGTTATAACCCCATATGACTGTCTTTATTTTATTTTTTTAACACAAAGGGAGAAATTGTGGAAAAAAAATTGTGCTCTGTGATGTCATACAATGGCAGTTTTTGGTGACCAAATCTTCAAGCTTCAAAGGGACACAAAAGTATAATTCAGAAGTCTAATAAATTATTCCATGAGACTCATGATTGTAATGAACGCATACAATAAGGTTTGGTGCGAAACAAACTGAAATATAATGTATTGTTTAGTGAAAACGTTCCTGATGCTTTTTTTGACACCATTTGGTGTAGTTTCAGTATCTACCAGCAAAGGCTAATGGATGATGCCAACCAGCAAATCACTGAACCCCTGGGCTCATTCATTGGTGTGCGTTTGAGGCTAGGCTATCTGATGGTCGACTAATGACAGCCAGGGGGAGTGTTTTGGTATCACTAATTGTTTCTGAAATTCTGCTAGGTGGTGCTAGATGCTCTGAAGTTTCACACTTCACCTTTAAATCAGTATATATTAAAGCTGAAGTATGTAACATTTTCAGTGTTGAAATACATCTATCCCAGCTTAATATGTAGATACTAAGTATGAGTAACCCATTCGTGTGTATGTGTGTGTGTGTGTGTGTGAAAGATTTAGTCTCTGGCACTATACAAATTTCTGTGTTTGTTTTGAGCAACCTACTTAAACCCTATCAAGGACTATCTGACCTTTTGAACAACTGCAGGTGAACTGCATTCAGAAAGCAGTTTTGAAAGCATCGTTTAGTTTTCAAATTACATTCGGTGGCTCTGGTGTCGCAGAAATGACATACTTAGTCTTTAACATGTACTTTTATGATGTATAAATACTTTACAGTTTAAAGAACATATAATTTTTTTATTACGTTAATGAGAATGAGTTCATACAGGGTTCCTATAGCTTAACTGGTAGAGCATGGTGCTAGCAATGCCATTGTTAGTAGTTTTGGATAAAAGCATCTGCCAAATACATAAATGTAAACGGTTAATATCTTGTGTCTCTTTTGTGTGGTTGCTTGATATTTTTGCTGTGTCGTTCAGTTTATATTCTGATGAAAAATTCTCTAGTCTCCGGTCTACTTCCACACCTCTGACGTATCCACCCATCATATGTTTGTCTTTGTACACTCTCTCTGGGTCAAGCTCTAAGGGTTAAAGTACAGCCCATTAAAAATGCCTTCATTTTCAAGGGTACTGGGAAATGGCACCAAGTGTTTCCTTCATTTTCCCAAAGCAGATGTGATAAGAGAACAGATAAGCTTGTTGTGGAAAATATAGGCTTGGGTATTCGGCACCTTTGAACACAGAGTACAAAAAACACAATGGCTTCTGCTTTTCCAGGAATGTTCCCTCACACATCTACCCCTGGTTACCACCTCTCATCTGAAGAAACGTTGAAAAATTAATTCCCTCATATGGAAAATTCCCCCAGATTTTCAATAACAATGGAATTTAGGCCTGGCGGGCATCCAGACACCCTCCCCCCTCACATATATACCCAGCAACCCTTGTGGAATGGAAAAACATTTGTTCATTAAGAGAAAAAAGGGGAAAAGAAAAAAAGTGATGTGGGTTGAAGGAAATCCATCTTACTTTCCTGATGTTCACACAACTTCAAAGTGCTGGTTGTCTTAAAGTGGACTCTGGGTGATTAAGCTTTACTAAGGCTGCGATGTAATGCTGAACAATTGCTCAACACACACACATCTCTGGGGTGGAAAGATTTTCCAAATAGCACCTCTCTTGAGCCTGGGAAAAACAAGTGAGACTCAAGCAGTGATACTGACGATACAGTACCAGGCAAAAATCTAGACACACCCACCTACTCATTCATTATGACTATTTTCCACAGTTTTGGATAATCGTTACGTCATCAAAATTGACAACACAAATGGAAGTATAGGAATTATAATAACTTTAAAAAAATTAAAAAAAAACTTTTTCTTAAGTTTCATTGGGCTTCATCGAAAATAATTTGGAAAAGTTTATCTACGATTTACTGCAGTGGTTTCAACTTGCTTGTTCATGGAATGTTGTATAATACAGATAGAAATTTCTTTAAAAAAAAATATCTATATATATATATATATATATATATATATATATATATATATAACATATCTTAATGGTGCCAAAAACAAAAAACATCCAGTGAGTGGCAGGTCTGTGGGTGGAAACGCCTTGTTGATGAGAGAGGAGAATTGCCAGACTGTTTCGAGCTGACAGAAAGGCTTCGGTAACTCAGAAAACATCTGTACAATTGAGGAAGACCATGTCGGCATGACATAGTGTTCCCAATTCCAAAGTGCTTAGTGAGTGTATAGTTCTTAACCTGGTACACGTGTTTTATTACAGGTCAGATACCTGCTTAGGAGATTGATTTATTTGATGCAAAACAGTCAGCAATGGTGTAAATTTATATAAATATATATATTACCTATTAAATATATATATATTACCTGCCAAATTTGTTGCTATTATACATTTTAGAGTTTGCTATGGGTGCATGTAGTTTCAACCCATATTTAGAAATATAGGTATTATTTCATTGCTTTAACAAGTGTTGCATTTTTGCAACAGTGCTCAATAAGGAACCTTGGTTCTCTCATTCATGAAAAATTGCATCAATTTTGGTTACTTTCATCCGTTTTCATGATACATTTCTGTCAGAATCACAACAGGTGTGGATGTGCATAAATGTTTTTCTTATCCTCATCCTGTTGATGAATCTGGATTATTCCAAATGAGGGAGTGTGTGGTTGCAGATAGTAATTTGCATAAAACACGGCCAAACAATCTCCATATATGGGAGTTCCGCACAACCTTACCTCTAATGATTTATTCAAGTGTCATTTAATAATACAATTTCTACAAGTATAATATCTAAAATATTTTGGCTAAAAAAAACATGTTTCTAATGCTACAAGTAGTCTGTGATTTTAATGTATGTCTGATTAAATTTTTTTCTAAATGTTGTCCTAAATTCACTGAGCATTTTATAGGAACACTATAATTCTAATAAAGTTCCCGACATGGTCTTCTCCTGCTGTGGCCCATCTGCCTGAAGGTTCTACATGTTGTGCATTCTGAGATGCTATTCTGCTCACTTCAATTGTACAGAATTGTATCTGAGTTACCACAGCCTTTCTGTTAGCTCAAACCAGTCTGGCCATTCTCAGTTGTTCTCTCTCATCAACAAGGCACTTACATCTGCAGAACTGCCACTTACTGGATATTTTTTGTTTTTTGGCACCATTCTGAGTAAACTCTAGAGACTGTTGTGTATGAAAGTCCCAGGAGATCAGCAGTTACAGAGATATTCAAACCATCCTGTCTGGCACCAACAACCATACCACGGTAAATCACTGAGATCACATTTTTCCCCCATTCTGATGGTTGATGTGAACAGCTCCTGACCCATATCAGCATGATATAATGCATTGCACATAAAAATGCTGTTCAGCAAAAAAAGTATTTTAAACAAATCATCAATTGAATATGTTCCTGTAGATTGATGTTAAAATTATGCATCATTGGTGATAAAAATTATACATGAAATGGCACCATGATCACATTTGTAGTCCATTTATAGGCCAAGATATTCCACAAAACATGGGGGAAAGTGTGCGGCTTCCAATAAAGACTGGTTGTCTATGGGTGTATTCACAAATCACGTCGGGGTGCCCCCTGCTTTTCAGATATGTATGTTGTGATTAGAAAGTGGTAGACAACTAATTATAGTGTTTGCTCCCATATAGTGGTATGATCTAAGACTAAAAGTAGGGAGATTGAGCAAACAGAGCATTTACTACAAGCTTTTGAATCTTTTTTTTTTTTTTTAACAAGATTTTGTAAGCTGCATGGAGGCATCCCTGCCTTGCTAACTGTATATTGGAATAAAAAAATCCTAGTGTTAGCTGGCACCTAGTAGAATGATTTAAGATCAAAAGTAGAGAGATGGAGCAAAAGGAGCCTGTATTGTATTCTTTTGAAATTGAACATATAAAAGGGTCAATTTGACCCTTAAGAACAATGTAGGGACTTTTTGTAGATCTGTATAAATACAGCCGTTGCCAAAAGTATTGGCAGTAACATTTTGTGTTTTGCAAAGTTTTCTGCTTCAGTTGCTGTGGTGTTGATTCACATTGATTCTAGTTTATTGTGCAGAGTGATCAGATGCATTTAAAATAATTGCAAAAAGCTTCATTGGCCAAAAATGGCCAATTTCCCAGCACCTGGGAAAGTGTGAATGAGTATAGTCAGGTGAAATCACGCTATCATTCTGACTGGATTATAATAGCAGACTGTTTGCTATAAAAGGAGGGAAGAAGTGCTTCCAATCACTGTGTTCTTGTTAGCAATGGTTACCTCTAAAGAAAGACTTGCAGCCATCATCGCTTTGCATCAAAATGGCCTCACATGCAAGGAAATTGCTGCAAAGAATATTGCACCTGAAAGAACAATTTACCGGATCATATAGAACTTCAAGGAGAGAGGTTCAGCTGCAGTGAAGAATGCTTCAAGATGTCCCAGAGTGTCCAGCAAGCGCCAGGACCATCTCCTCCTGAGGAGTCAGCTATGGAATCGTGTCACCACCAGTGCAGAGCTTGCTCAATATTGGCAGCAGGTTAGTATGAGTGCATCTGCACGCACAGTGTGGCGAAGACTTTTGGACAATGGCCTGGTATCAAGATGGGCATCAAAGAAGCCACTTCTCTCCAAGAAAAACATCAAGGACAGACTGGAATTCTGCAGGAATTACAAGGATTGGACAGCAGAAGACTGGTGCAAGTTATTTTCTCTGATGAAGCCCGCTTCCGACTGTTTGGGACATCTGGAAAATCGATAGTCCGGAGAAAAAAAGATGAACGCTACCATGAGGCCTGTAGACCATCCATGTGTGGGGTTGCTTTTCATCCAAGGGAGTGGGCTCTCTCACAATTCTGCCCAAAAACACTGCCACGAATAGAGAATGGTATCAAAACGTCCTGTAAGAGCAACTTCTCCAGCATGATGGAACAACATGTCACAAGGAGAGAGTGATAATGAAGTGGTTTGGAGATCATTACATTGAAATTGTGGATCCGTGGCAAGGCAACTCCCCGGATCTTAATCCCATAGAGAACCTGTGGTCAATCCTCAAAAGGCGAGTGGACAAGCAGAAGCCCACAAATTGTGATCAACTCCGAGCACGAATAAGGCAAGAATGGATCGCCATCAGTCAGGATTTGGCCCATTAGCTGATATCCAGCATGCCAGAGTGAATTGCAGAGGTTAGAGGTGAAGAACAAGGGTGAACACTAAATATTGACTCTTTGTATATAGTGAATGTTTTTGCCAATAAAAGCTTTTAAAACTTATGAAACGCTTATTATTGTCTTCCAGTATACCATAGAAACATGTGAAAAAATAATCTACAAATATTGAAGCAGCAAACTTTGCAAAACCCAAAATGTATGTCACTGCCAATACTTTTGGCCATGGCTGTACACTGTCAGGTTCACATCACCTCTGTGGAGGATGATAAAGTTTTAGGCTGAAAACTTCTAATCTAAATCAGTGTTATAAATTCAAAAGTGTCAAACTGACTCATAAAACCAAGGAAGGGTTAATGTATCTAAACATCTCTTCTCAGGGTCACCTGGTCCCATCAGATGAGATCACAGTGTATTACAGCAGTCAGCCGGCTGGGGAATACCTGGACAAAGTCATCCAGACACACACTGACTTTATCTTGGCCACTACAAAAGCCCCATTGAAGCCGTACCCGATACCCAAGACTGCCAGTGTGATCGTCCAGGAGAAAACTCAGGTGAACATTTTTCAAATTCATCTACCCATATTCATTTTTCTACACAAAGAAACTAAACATATTTTAACAGTAACTGTCTATGTCATCAGTTCATCACTGCAAGGTGTTAGTAATGTTAATTGCCAGAACTTACGTAATTTATATTTGCATTAGGTCTTAAAATATGGTATGGGAGCATCCAGGGCCATCTCATACAAGGTGCAAGGCCCTACGTAGCTCCTTTATTTCAGTCATCTTAATATTGAACTGAATTTTATTTATATGTGACACAAATGTATCATTTTTTCCACCCTTTTTTTCGAACCCAGGTGGGTACTTAGACCATTGTTTTTTTTATCTCGTTTAAGAAATAACTTTACTTACATTGCATTATTTATTATTATCTCACAGCATAGAGTGGTGGTCAAAAATATTGGCACCCTTTGTAAATATGAACAAAGAAGGCTGTGAAAAAAAAATCTGAATGGTTGATCTTTTGTTCAAAAACTTAACAAAAATCAAACCTTTAATTGAAATAAAACAATTGAAAGAGGGGAAATATCTTATTATTAAATAAATATTTTCTCAAACACGTTGGCCACAATTATTGGCAATTCTTATGAGAAAAATTTAACTAAAGTATATTCCCATTCATATTTAAAAAAATGTGTTGCACCTGGGTGACTAGGAACATGTTCAGCCATGACTTCCGGTTTCACAGGCGTATAAATATGAAGTAACACACAGGCCGAATTCCCTTAATCATCAATCACAGTGGGTTAGACTAAAGAATATAGTTCGGTGTGGCAAAAGGTTATGGAGATTCACAAAATGGGAAGTGGCTATAAGAAAATAGCCAAAGCATTGAAAATGCCCAGTCCAATGAACTGGAGATCTTAAGAATCGGCCTGGAAAAGGATGTGTGTCTATATTGTCTCCATGCACAGTGAGGAGGATGGTTCAAGTGGCCAAGGATTACAGCTAGAGAATTGCAGAAATTAGTTGAGTCTTGGGGTCAGACAGTCTAAAAAAGAAAATATGTTAGATATCACCTACATCACCACAAGTTGTTTGGGAGGTTTTCAAGTAAAAATCCAACAACAACTCAATCATCATTAGTTTGCCAGACACTACTGGAACATCAAATGCGACTGGGTTCTATGGTCAGATTAAACAAAAAAATTGCTTTTTGGCAGCAAACACCAGAGATGGGTTTGGCGCACATAGAGATGAAGATGTCCCCAATGCCCACAGTTAAATGTGGTGCTGGATCTTTAATGTTGTGGGGCTGTTTTTCGGATACATGGCATCACAGACCTGACTGCCTCTGCCAGAAAGCTTACAATGGGCCCTGGTTGGATCTTCCAGCAGGACAATGTTCCAAAACAAACATTTTTCACTAACCACAAAATCAAGGTTCTGCCATGGCCATCCCAGTCCCCTGACCTGAACCCCTTTGAAAATGTGTGGGGTGAACTGAAGATGAGTCCACCAAAATAAATATCTGAATTTGAAGGATCTGTAGAGATTATGTATGGAGGAATGGTCTCCGATCCCTTGCCAGGTGTTCTCCAACCTCCATTAAGCATTATAAGAGAAGACTATCTTGGTAAAGGGAGACTGCAAAAAGTATTGAATAAAAGGGTACCAATAATTATGGTCAATGTGTTTTGGAGAAAAATATTAATTTAATAATGAGAAATGTCTTATGTTTCAAGTGTTTTACTTCAATTAAAGGTTAGATTTTTTTTTATGAAATATCAAAAGGATAAACAATGCAGATTTTTTTTCACAACCATCTTTGCTCATGTTTACCAAGGATGCCAATATGTTTGGCCACCACTGTATTTACAAATTTTGTGATAGATTGTGCATAATCTGGTTTGACTTGTAATTGTTTCTTTCGTACGATAGTTGAAGGGCTCAGATCTGGATTTAACTATTGTAAGGGGGGCCACCATCTCCAGAGCCCCCCTGACAACTTCAGCCTGTGCTTATGTCAACATCAAGGTCACTCTGAAGGACAAACAACAAGGTACACCTCACCTCCCAAACATGTAATGACAGCTAATGTCAAACACTTTAATGAAATAAGACACAATTGCACATGTGCTCCAAAATTTTAATGGATTCATTTTTGTAACACTGGCCATTTTCACTCAACGTCAATACATCATATTGCCCAAGTCTAGTTTTGTTTTATTTTTTAATTATAATTTTTTTTGCTTATGCTGTTTAGACATGCACTTTTCTTAGTCTTTCACTGTGTTTCTGTTTGTATAGTGGTCGGAAGGATTCAGGCAGTAGAGTGTAATCTTGCATTTTGGTGTCAAATTACTTTTTTCTTTTTTTAAAGCATCATAGGCACAAATCCCTTGTTTTCTGTAGTGGGAACTATTGGAAACTATTGGATCTAACTTAAAATTAACATGTAATGGAAAGTAGGTAGTTAGAAATGCCTCAAATGCTCCCCACAGTAATGCTGAATTTTGCAGAATTTTAAACTGTATTTAGGTTCCAAAGTTTTGTTACAGGGTTGCAAAAATGGAAAACCTCAAATAAATAATTAAATAAATAAAAAATAATTAAAAAATATATATATATAATATTTAATTTGACCTTATCTGAATGTTAATCATCTTCTTACAATGACCTTTTGCTGAAAAATAAAAATGCTTGTGGAAAGTGCTGGAGATTTGTCTCACTGAATAAATTTTATCATCTCCTAACAAGGCTACATGTCAAGTTCAGGGTAGATTATATGGTAAACGAACAATCAGCTTTTGTAATTAACGTGTTAAATGCAAGAGGAATGGGAGGAGTAAAGACCTGAGCGATTTTCACAAGGGCCAAATTGTTATGGAAAGATGACTGGGTCAAAGCATCTCTGAAACGTCAAGGCTTGTGGGGTGCTCCCAGTCAGCTGTGGTGAGTACCTACCAACAGTGGTCCTAGGAGGGATGAACCCAAGACTGGCGACAGGGTGTTGGGTGCCCAAGGCTCATCGATGCACTGGGGCAATGAAGGCTATCCCATCTGGTCCAAACCGACAGAAGGTCTACTGTGGAACAAGTCACAGAAAATATTAATTATGGTTACGCCATCAAAAGCGCATACAATGGGCATGCGAGCATCGAAACTGGACCATGGAGCAGTAGAAGAAGGTCGCTTGGTCCGATGAGTCCCTTTTAAATTAGTATTTTCTTTTACATCACGTGGACAGCCGTTCACATGTGCACAGTTTACCTGGTGAAGTGATGGCACCAGGATGCACTATGGGAAGACGACAATCCAGTAGATGGAATATGACGCTCTGGGAAATGTTCTGCCTTGGAAATCCTGGGTCTGGCCATTTATGTGTATGTCAGTTTGACACGTGTCACCTACCTAAATATCGTTGCAGACCAGGTACACCCCTTCATGGCAATGGTATTCCCTGATGGCATTGAGCTCTTTCAGCAGGATAATGCACCCTACCACACTGCTCACATTGTTCGGGAATAGTTTTATGAACATGATGATGAGTCCAAGGTGATGTGGTGTCTAATGTCTAGGTACTAGATACCACAGGACACCTTCTGGCGTCTTGTAGAGTCCATGCCTTAGGCAGGTGCTCATAATGTTTTGGCTAATCTGTGCATATTTCCATTGCTGTCTGTGCTTCAAAATGAAAGATTTAGATAGATGTCCATGATATTCTTTGTTCATTAATGCTTTACCTTTCAGAGTCGTTTATTTAATTTTTTTCTTCAGAGGGTGTAGTTCTTCTGGAAAATCCAAAGGGAGATAACATACTTGACATGGAGAGACTGAAGATGGTTTGCTGTAGTGTCTTTGGACTCAACGGTGTTTCTCTGTCTCTATTCAATGGAAAAACAGGTGAGATCTACCTGAAAGAAAGATTTTAATCAACTTAGTTTCATCAAGCTACAACATATAACCTTTATTATAGAGGTCTATATATGAGTTTTTTTAACATCTTATGCCAATGTCTAAAGGGCAAGCTGACCAATGGCGAATATGTAACCGATAACAACATCTCCTTCCACAGAGTTTGTACACTTTTACTCCTGATTTCTCGCAATACTGGGAAAAGAAGAGGTGTACACAAGCAACTTGTTACTTGTTTAAAACGTAACTCTAAATATGGTCTAAAATTAAAAAGAAATTGACTTGTTACTCTAAAAAAGTAATCTGATTATGGTATGTGCATGACTTCTAATGCGTTACCTCTGAGCACTGCCAAAGAATATGCAATACCTGGAGTATTTTTCTGAAGGCAGCTTTACTGCTGAGGACAAAGCAGGGACTCATGCATAACTATCCATAAAGACAAACATATCGAGGAAGCAAAACACCATATTAAGAACCATGGGGATGTAAACATTTGAACAAAATCTTTATGTAAATTCAATGATTTATTTTGTTGATACTATATAAATACTGTCTGGTGTTACATCTTTTGTAATAGAATCGGTAGTATTAACTTGGTACCGTAGTAGCAGTACTTTTGACATCCCTTCCCCAGATAATGCCCTCTGTTCCAGACAGTTAATCCACACACACCTTATTCCTCCTCATCTCTCTCCACACACTGCAGTTCCTCTCCCATTCTGATTTCTGGCTGCACAGTTTCAGCCTTAATGACTGTTTTACACTCTGATGTGTAGCTCCCTCATACATAGCTGTTCTCTGCTGATGGGGCTCTGCTGTGTGTGTGTGTGTGTGTGTGTGTGTGTGTGTGTGTGTGTGTGTGTGTGTGTGTGTGTGTGTGTGTGTGTGTGTGTGTGTGTGTGAGAGAGCGTGTGTGTGTGAGAAATGTAAGATCTGCAAGGACTAGCAGCTCTAGTGCTTTTTTAAAACAACCCAAGTGTTTCCCTGTCCTCACATTTTAAAACAGAAATATGCGCAGCAGAAGTGCTAAAGTAGCAGTTTGTGAAACTTGGTTGTTTCTGTAATTTACTTCAGTGTAACAGGGATGGTAGTAACCTAATGATTAAAGGAATAGTTCAAAGACATTACAAAGTCATAATTTACTCAACTAACCTGTATTACTTTCTTGATGTGTAACCTAAAAAGAGATTTTTTAGAGGGCTTTCAAACTAGCTGGGTTTCCATCTAAATGTTTTGCGTTTTTAAGCGCATTTCTAAAAATTTGTCTTAAGAAAATACGAATCATTGCGTGTTTCCATGCACTGCGTCATACACATTGTCTTGAAGGAGCCGGCCTTCTCTTGATGGAGCAGCTAAATGACTTCCTTGCTTTGGTGAGATTTTTATTTGCAGGATTGGAACAGTTGTTCCTCGTTTTATTAAACGCTGTCAGGATACGACACAGAATACGTGTAATATCTTATATAACGAGGACTGAAATGGATGCGATGCCCTTATGCTGCCAGCCTCATGTACAGATACACATCAAAACTGTTCTGGCAAATTTTGAGAACCCACTTTAAAGACCAGCTGTGGGTTAAAGATTTCCAAATACCAAGAGCTTTTCATAAAGAATTGTTTACCTTTTCACTGGGCCAGTTACATCATGCTATTGCATATTCATAACACCTGCATAAATGGTCAAAACACCATAGTTTTGTGAAAACACTTTTTCCATCACCTTAATACGCATTTTAAATAATGCAAAACTCTAGAAAACCCACCTCCTTGCATTAACTTCGATGCAAATTTAGCAAAATTTCCATTTACGATTACTTATGCGCAGTTTGAAAATGCACATAAAAATTGTTGGATGGAAACCTGCCAGTTTAGTCTGAAACAGCACGGTTTGCATGAAAAGCTGGTAATGTGAAAGACATGCGGACCATGGTACCGAACCCGAGACACCCTGTTGGAGGTGCTCTGAGTTCAGTTGCAATGGAACTGCGTCGCGGATTGCTTGAGTGAGAAAGCAACCTGTACTCAGGTCCACACTTCTTCAGGAAGTTTAATAACTTTTTTTTATTTTTTATTTTTTTATTTAAGGGACACATTTTTGTGGTAATCAGCATCATGCCACGATTAAGCTTAACTTGTAATTAACCCAGTATATTCCTTTAAATTAAATGTTTGCTAGATTTTATAAAGGCAATAATCCACAAGAGGCCATGAGTTACAGTGATTTTACCATGGTTAAGGAAGTGTTAATATCGTTAACCAAAACATGTTCATTAAGTGGAATAACAATAAAAACATAAATGAAAAAAAAAAAATGAAAAACTGAACTAAAACATATTTGCATGACTCCAAGACTAGCTGAAATAAAATAAAAATTACCAAAAGATTTGTGTAAGTTTCCGATATTCAGTGAACCACTAGTTAGTGATAGCATCAGACCCCCCTGAGAAATTTTATGGCATTAAACATATTCAAATTATATCAGTTAAAGCATTTACTGGCATTCCAAAATGTTAAAACTAAAGTAAATATGAAATATAGTTTAACAACTAAATGTATGCGTGTTTCCAGGAATGCCACTCCATATTGTGAGTTACAGTGATTAAAAGTTGATTAAAAGTAGATTAAAAGGTCTGTCATGGCTTATTGCTTTGAGTACAACAAAGTCAAGAATAGCAGATGGTTTGAGTAATTATTTCTTAACACAAGTACAGCTTATGCTGTATTTACAGACAGGCAGTTATATGTGCAAATTATGTTCCATGTTGGGGTTTTAGCACCATTAAATTACTGGAGTCCACACATATTCAGCATATTAACTCAGTCTTTAACTAGGAATAATGGTTTAGTTTCAATTAGGTCAGCCAAACACTTGTGTGCCAAGCATTATTTATTTGTCCATCTGTATTTGAGTTTTGTGAAACATTTGAGTGTGTTTTCAATTAGATCACAGATGCATGAACTAACTAAATTGTCAGAATTTAGGTGTGTGTGTGTGGGGGTGGGGGTGGGGGGTTAATTGAATTCAGACCAGCTTTGATGTGTAGACATTCCTGAACTGGTTTCAAAGCAAAACCTATTTAATCAATTACTAGTACCTGGCCTCCAATAGTGCTAGAAATTAATATGCAATGAAATATTTATCTCTTTTAGAGTTGGACCCCAAGATGGATTTGATGGCATTGAGTGGGAAAACTCTGACAGTGACTTCGGGTTCAATTCCTGCAAACATGGCCAGTTCAGACTCTCTCCTGTGTACTTATGTTAACCTGCAACTTATCAACAGCGGTCCAGCAGGTGCAATTTTTTGATTATTAAAAATTTCAGGTTGGCTACATTCCGAAAATTATTCTACCATACTATTATTACCGTTTTAGCTGTTAGTATAATTTCTGGGTGATGCATAAAATATATATTAAAATACTATCAAATATATTTAAGTTGATTTTGCTGGCAATATAATATGATTTTAATGCACTGTTTATGTGGCCATTCATATTCCTAAAGACTTCTAATGGCATTTGATTTAGTAAATTTGACTAATTTCAGGGAATCAGTTCAAAAAATCTATTTAAATCAGATTTTTAGTGATTAATTTGCGCCATTACGCAAAAATGTTCACAGACTTCTCCATGGCATTTTTTTCATGCATTGCCTTTGGCTTGATCTCTGGGGGTCTAAAGACAAATCATTTTAATGCATGATTTTGAGTGATGTTTATCAATGAAACTGCTCAGTAAGGACATTACAGCATAATGTTCTGTAAAGTTGCTTTGAAACAATGTGCATCATGAAAAGCACTATACAAATAAAAATGACTACAAAATGTTTCACCATTTGTAGAAAGTATATACAGATATACAACTGTCTAACTGTCTATTATATTTGTGCATATGAATGAAAATTATTAAATATTCTTCTTTGTGATCATTTAGAGAAAAAACTGTGGAAAACATACCCCGATTATTTTTATTTTGACTTTTACTTTATTTTTCTTCGTGCATTAAACATTTTTTATCTATTTGGCTACAATATTTGGTTTAAACGATGGTTCCTCTGACTGAAATTATCCTTTTACTCATTTCAGAGCAAATACTGTACATAACACTTTAAGAATTAAATTTAATATTGTCAGAAGGATAAATACTATAAAATATTTTTTTTAGCTATACCACCCAGCCCAATATATTATGTATTTTGTGCACTGTATGGGAATTTTTGTTTGCATAGAATGCTTTGACCTTATTTCAAAAATGTGCTGTATACGACAGAGCACACAATGTGGAATACTGTATCGTGCAATTTGATCAAATTAGATGTCTCTTCTGATGTAAATGTTTTATGTTTCTTCAGAATGTCTGACTGGAGATGTTGGGACGCTGCTGTTAATGAATCCAGTGGGTAAAAACGGGTTACAGTATCCTGAACTGGTGAATGAAACTGCTAAAGTTTTCGGCCTGAGAGGCAGAAGACTGAAGCTCTTCATGAACGAAGACCTTACAGAAGGTATGAACAATATGCCAGTGGATGAGCAAAATGTGCACTGTAGGAAATTTAGTAGTATAAATAAATATACATGGTACGGATTAAAGTGCCACAGCTATCCCACTATTATATGTAGGAAACAGTATGGTGAGCTAGGAATTAAATTAAACTGTTCTTATTCTACATTATTATGTAAGGAAATTTATAATGGAATTGGTTGCATTCGACAACATTATAAATTAGATAAATGACAAATAAATAGATTATTTGTCTGAATTAAATTCTCCACCATTAAAATTGTCTCGTATCCGCTCACAATTTCTATTGTAAGGAATTAGCTTTAATAAAGGAATTATGATTAATTCACTTATTGGAGTGATTTTATTCTCATGGCTTATCAAAAATAATATTACACATATTTAGGTACAGCTTTGAAGCAAAAAACAGGGATGAGATTATTTATCAAAATATACCAGTCAAATGATCTTTGAATACAGAGAAACTTTATTGCTATTCTAAACATAAAACTAATCTTACACATACAACATGAAACAGTTTGGTGAGAAGAGTGACAGAATGTGAAATAAATGATCAATACAGGGAAAATTAACATTATGGAGTCTGTAGATAATGCCATAAGAACCATTTATCCTTCTTTGAGTCTAAACTGATTTGCAATCGGATTATCCAAAGTATTTTACGAATACACCAGAACTTTGAGCAAAAGTCTGGAGATGTACTTGCGTGCAGTTGCATTTCCTTGCGTAGCGTTCTTTGTGATGCTTGTTTCGTTGGCTCTTTGTTCGATGTTTTGGACTCTGTTTTGGTTGCGAATAGTTATTGTCTGGATGAAGCAACTCCCACTGGGTGTGTGAACAGTAGAGCAGAGAGTGTGAGGCTTCCTCGGGACTTTGAGTGTCCCGAGATTTCCAAGCAGCAAGAGAGCCGAAGAGAGGAGACCAAGCTACGGTTCAAAGAGAGCGTTGCAAGAGAGAAGTTCAGCAGAAGAGAGAGTTCTTCCTTTAGTAGGAAAGTTTTTAACTGAAATTGGCTGCACCCCAAAGGTGTCCTGAGCCAATCAAAAGTGGCTTTTCAGAGTCACATGGTCAACTGGTCTGTCCATTTCCAAAGTTGATTTATGATCCTTTGTAGTGGATTCCAGTTTTACAGCATGGATAATACATTACACGTTATGAGAAACCTGATGGTCGGGGGCTAATATATAGTTGAATAGTTACAATTCTTAGGAGAATGAGATAAATCATACCAGATTAAAGAATGTATTCATCGATTTGTCAGTTATAAGTGATTACCTATAACTACACATATTTTAAAAAGTACATTGGCTATAATCATTAATTTGTCAGTTGTACAAGTGATCACAGGTCATAGTCATTTTCAGAATTATCTAGCAAGTCTAGGTATTGTGTATATTTTATAGAGTTAAATCACAAGGACTGGGATGATGATCTCATAAGGATCTCACAAGGAAACCTTTCAAAGAAAACCAGCTTTAGCTCTGTGTGGAAGTCATGCTAAGGGTTTAAGTTTGTGGAACAAAGAAGGATCTTCTTTAATGGTCAGCTCTGTCATTACAAACCCTAGTTTGAGATTAAGCAGGCATGGGAGAGATGGGCTCCTTCAGCAATTTAGGCACCATGGATTAATTTTTATGACCCTCTAATGGCTCGGTGGGGGATCTCTCTGATCTATGGAATGTGATGTTGTGTTCATTTGATGGCTTATTTTGTGGATAATCATACAGCATTGAGGCAACGGGGCAGTGGTGGCTCAGTGGTTGAGGCTCAGGGTTACTGACCAGAAGGTTGGAGGTTCAAGCCCCAGCACCACCAAGATGCCACTGTTGGGCCCTTGAGCAAGGCACTTAACTCCAGGTTGCTCCGGGGGGATTGTCCCTGTAATAAGTGCACTGTAAGTCGCTTTTGATAAAAGCGTCTGCCAAATGCATAAAATGTAAATGTAAAATTTTACCTTTAGGTAAAGGATTGTGATTCCCATTTTTATAATGTAGTAGGGTCAGCTGACCAATGTTTGCTTTATTGAGAAAAAACAACAACTACATATTACTACTCAAAAGTTATAATCCGATAACTGATTTGATTGATTACTTAATTTTAAAAGTAAGCACATTTCTAATTACTTTATAGATGCTTTTGGGGGGAACAAATCACAGAAAAGCTTTTGTTTTTCCACTCAACGAATTCAAAATAATGTCTCCTTGTTCTCTGTCTCGTTAGAAGGCATACACCCTTCAGTGGTCACAAAACCCAAACAGGTGTGGATTAAACATAATTAATTTTAGAAATATGTGTAAAGCCCAAGTCATTAAAAGTCATTAAGTAACCTTGTGATTATAACCAACTTGTGAGTTTTGTTACAAGAATTTGAAATGTAATGTAATTATTATTGATGGATATGAGGAATCTAGTTTTATAATATTAATTTCAATTTATATTCTCACTTTCTGAATTTTGAGATCGCAACAAAAAGTGCTTTTTAAATTTGAAACCTTATTTCTGTTATTGTGAGCATACACTTTGTTAATATTTTCTCACACATTTGTAAATGTAAGACGTTTCCCAGAAATTAAACCAATGCTAAATTTGTCAATACCAATACCAGTAAACTTGCATGGTTATCGCATCGAATTGCAATTTGAAAAACAAAACAAAAAACGAATATGCTATTAAAAACTCTTTTATATAAAATGTTAATTATTGCTGTAAATATAAAAGTCAGCATGAAACACCATTCGCAACCCATTAAACTTGAACGAAACAGGACTTTTAATGCTAAAATGTAGGGATTTTATTATCATTAATGTATTGGATTGTGAGAAGGACAAAATAAGAGATTGGGGATGTCAGCCGAAAAGGAAAATTGTTTTATAGGCAGAGCAGGTTATTATTTTTTTTATGAAAGATTAACAATATTTTCCTTCCAGCTTTATTAGCCACATATTGAGACTGCAGAATGTTTGACTTCCGTGAAAAAACTTGGGTACTGAATTGAGTCGACACTACTGTAAAAAGGTTGATGTCTTTTCTTGATGAGAAATATCACAAGCTTTCATCGTTAAACTTCAGGAAATGTGCTTTGGAATGGGGTTCTTTTTCACCATTAGGACCAAAACATAATCTACTTAAGTATGTGAATGCAGACACATCTTGCCGCGCAAGCTCAATTTCAGGGCGCTTACACACTAGGGAAAGCTCTAACGTAAGTTTTGATGCATGGGAATATGAAAGGTCAGTTTGGAAGGGTAGAGGCGGTCACGGATAGAGCTATTTAAAATTTATGTTTTTGACTGTGTACCAGTACACTGAAACTCTTCTCTAGGCTCTCTCCACAATTAATATCTTTTTAGCCTGACAGAGAAAGAGAAGAGGACGAAACGGTGTTATTATAGTTAATGAAAACTGAAACTAAACTAAAATACTTTTTCATAACTCTAAAACAAACTAAAATAATCAATAAAATAATAACTAAAAAATTGTCTCATATTCAATTTATTTTTTGATATTTTAGGGTGAATATGGGCAAAGAAAAAAAAAACAATAACATCTAACATTATACCTTTGAAGAAAGCTTAGAATGTCTTCTACTTTAGTCAAAAGTAAAAATGAAGAAATGCTTAATACTGGGAAGTGGAATCTTCTGAAGACCCTCTTTTTACCAAATCCCAGACTGTTTTAAGCAGTAAAGTGGGAAAGAGGAAAAATTATTCTCTAGAAAATATCTACAAAGTATTTGTATTAATTTTTAGATTTTCTTATACACTTTTACATCATAAATCAGAATGTAACATTTACAAGCATTACACCTCAAACATTTTTGTCATTTTATTTACCATTGCTTTTCCCACCAGTGGTCATGAAATGAGCTCTGCCACACTCTCCAAAGTAAAATCAGCAATTTAAAACCTCAAAGAATTAAAGAGATAGTTTATCCAAAAAATTTTAACTCTCTCATTATTTACTCGCCCTCAGTCCAAATGTGTATGACTTTCTTCTGCTGATCACAAAGATATTAGAAGAATATTTCAGCTCTGTAGGTCCATTCAATACAAGTTAGCGGGGTCCAAAGCTCTGAAGCTCCAAAAAGAACATAAAGGCAGCATACAAGCAGACCATTAGTAGTTTAATTCATGTCTTCTGAAGTAATCTAATCGGTTTTGGGTGAGTACAGAACAAAATGTAACTCCTTTTTCACTGTACATCTTGCAATTGCAGTCTACAGGAACTATCATGATTTCAAGCTCAGTTACACTTATAGTTCGCAGAGTGCTAGATGGCACTAGAAAGTGTTATCGAGCTTGAAATCATGATCGCCAAGGAGACTGCTGATGTCAAGATTTACAGTAAAAAAGGACTTTAATATTGATCTGTTTCTCACCCACACCTATTATATCACTTCTGAAGAAATTCCCATTGGTGAATGGATGCCTACATCAGAGTGTGCTGCTGCAAAAGTTGAAATGTTCTTCACTTTTGGTCACATGATGGAGCTTCACTATCGAAAACCCTTGCATTTTCTCTCTCTGTCCTTCCGACGCACCATCCCCATTGAAATCAGTGCATTCGTAGCATTCTCTGATGCAGCATAAACTCTAGTGTGTAGGCTCCATCATGAATTTTTGCATTCTGAAATATGTCAGACTACAATTCATAACACAACGCAACTACGTGTTGCATTCTCACCATTGCCGCAAGTGTCGCTATAGTGAGATTAGTGTGAACTGTCTGCTTTTACAGTGAGTTCTCTCTTTCAACTCAGCTACTGTAATGGTGGTGCGACAGATTAAGTTAAAGTCAATAGTTTTAGAGAAAACTTACCTGAATAATAACACATCCAGTTTAATGGCACACATGTTTGACGGTAACTCTATATCCCCCTTGAGTACTGTGGTTTCACCTTCCACATACAATCTCTTCTCTGCCATTTTTTTATGTTTAATATGCAGGAGTAGCAGAACTTTGGTCCAGTGGGCGGGGCTACCCAGAATCCAAGTGACTAACAAAATGTAGTAAAGTTGGTTATGACAAAAACGAATTAAACTGATAAGGAAGAGATGGCTTTTATCACTTGTTGCATTTTTTTTTTCTTCTTTTGTATTGATCTGGTTATGCAACTTTATGCAAACTGTGGTATCGTAGAGCTTTCTGAAATGTAACGAATAATTTGAACGAGTTATTAAAGACCTCAGGAAATGGTTTGGTTGTGCACAGTTGTTTTTTTCCTGTCTCACTAGTTTTAAACAGGAACGTAGTCATGATTATTTTTGGTCCATTTCCCAAAATGTTTATTTTGTCATCTTTTTGGAGTACACTAGCATATAGATTGCCTCAAAACTAACAGACATGGACTTAAACCTCAAAACACTTATTTTGATTTCATGAGGTCTTATATGTGAGGTAGAGGCTCAGAAAAGATTACATTTTTACCCATCAGTCATGTTATGAGAGACAGTCGGTATATTTACAGCAGCACTGTTACACTTATTCCACAAGAGGAAAGCTTCAATTCAAGATAGAGTCTAAAGTACAGACCTTCAGCTGGGATCAGTGTGACTTGAGCAATAAATAATCCCTAACCAATTAATTGTGGCCTAGGTTACATAGCACTTCCACGTTACTATAGTCCTTTTCCATTGTGATGTGAGAACATCCTCAGGGTTGAAGAAGTTACATGGGCTCAGACATCAAGGATATCAACGTTAACTTGTTCACCTTCATATTTGATTTGTGTGACATGCTCTCATCCTTGAAAACCAACACAGCTATACAGGGTAAAAGAAAATAAGATCCAGACTATATTAACCCTTGTATGAACTTTGGAACATTTTTGTCTTTTGTATTTATTTATTTTTTTTAGATCATTTTGTCTGTGTTAATGCTAATGGCACGGTGTGTATTTTGGGGGGGAATTTTGATATTTCAACCACAGTTCCTAAAAAAATTTATAATGCACTGTGTACACAGAATAGTTATTCTCCAATAATAACTATTACCATTACATTGTAACCCATTGTAATGGGTTACAATGTTCCCATTGAAACCCATTAAAATGCAATATTTGATCCTAGTGTCATTCAAATCATGAATTCTATAATATTATGCTTTCATTCCAGAGCCCTGGCTTCAAAATTTAAATAAATGGTGTGTGTGTGTGTGTGTGTGTGAGAGAGAGAGAGAGAGTGAGAGTGAAAAACAACAGTGCTAAAAGTGTGTGAGTGAGAGAGAGTGAAAAACAGTGGCAATTTAAATGTTAACAAACTGGCATTTAAATCCTGAAAATTAATATTTGGTAGTTATGATCAGGACTGATGTTGGTTAAAAAAAATTACCATTTGAATAATATATCTGGAGACTGAAGCAAAACCAGTTATGAACCACCTAGCTATACTACAACTTACTAACAAAATATTGCTAAATTGAAGCTGTCTAAGGGAACAGATCGTATATTTCCGGCACATTTGGTGCCCTTAGGCATTAACAACCACTGCTGATCCTGACATTGGCAATATAGGCAGTCACCTAGGTCAACAGCGTTCTCTGGTGTGCTGCATCAGTGTTGGGAAGTAACAAACTAAAGTCAGCGACAAACTTAAATTATATTACACAGTAATTTTTCTGTTTTAATTTTTTTGTTGAATTTTCTATAAACAACCTTTTTTGTTTTTCACAATTAAGAGACCACTACAAAATATCACTTTCTCTGGATTTACTATTTAAAAAAAAAAAAATAAAATTTATCAATTGTCACACATTATACATACATTTCTGCATATACATGGTGAAATTATTTATTTTTCACATATCCCAGATAAGCTGGGATCAGAGTGCAGGGTCAGGGGCGCCGATAGGTTCAAGGGCCTTGCTCAAGGACCACACAGTGGTGTCTTGGTGGTGTTGGGGCTTGAACCCCTGACCTTCTGTTCAGTAACCCAGAGCCCAAGAGCATCACACTCCCTCCACAGGCTTGTCATCTTCCAACAGTGCATCCTGGTGCCATCACATCCTCGTGATGTAAAGGAAAACAGGACTCATCGGAACAGGCAACCTTCTTCCACTGCTCCAAGGTCCAATTCCGACGCTCGCGTGCCCATTGTTGGTGCTTTTGGTGGTGGACAGGGGTCATCATGGGCACTCTGACTGATCTGGGGCTACGCAGCCCCATATGCAGCAGGGTGCGATGCAGTGTGTGTTGTGACACATTCCTCCAGGAACAATCATTAACATTTTCTGACTTGTGCCACAGTAGGCCTTCTGCCGGTTCAGACTAGACCAATCGTCTGACCATAACATTTTGGCTCTTGATGATGTTGCTCAGGTCTTTACTCCTGCCCATTTCTCCTGCATTCAATATGTTGACTAGGCAAACTGATTGTAATCTACCATGACATGTGGCCTTGTTAGGAGATGATCAATATTATTCGCTTCACCTTTGAGTGATCATAATGTTTTGGCTCATCGGTGTGTGTGTGTAAATAAATCGAAATATATATTTATATATATATATATATAATGTGTAATGTGGTAAAATGTGTCCTGGACACCTATTCATGAGATTCACCCACACAGTCCAAGAACTTTTGTGAGATGAAACAATTATGGATTTCATTAGAACAGAATTCAACGGCAATGCAGCATTTTACAGTTACTCATACAGTACTGTGCAAATGTTTTAGGCACTTGTGAAAAATGTTGCATAGTGAGGATGTCTTCAAAAATAATGGCAAATAGTTTTCATTTTATCACTTAATGTCGTACAAAGTCCAGTAAAAATAAAAAAAAGCTAAATCAATATTCGGTTTGACCACCTTTGCCTTTAAAATAGCACCAATTCTCCTAGTTACACCTGGACACAGTTTATCTTGGATGTTGGCAGATTGGATGTTCCAAGCTTTTTGGAGTATTCACCACAGTTCCTCCATCTATTTAGGCTGTCTCAATTGCTTCTGTATGATTATGTAATCTCAGACTGACTCCATGTTCAGTGGGAGCCATGCTATCTCTTGTAGGGCTCCCTGTTGTTCTATTCTAATCTTGTCTGTTTGCTAAAGTAATGTTTGGGAGTCTAACATTTATATTTCATATTGACCCTAAAGCTGAAGATATAAATAACTATCTTAAGACATGCTTTTGTGAAACATCTTATGTGCCTAAGACTTTTGCACAGTACTGTACCTCATAACTGTCCAGTATAACACAGCTAAATTAAGATATGGAGAGATGCTGCCATTGGCCTTATTGATGTTCGTGTTGAAGCATTTCTGGATTCAGGCCTTGATTAGACTTGAATGCATAATATCATCTCATTTACAAGTATTGGAAAAGATTTAGTTCATAAGCTCCTGAAGACTGTAAAGCCCACATCCACAGCAGTGTGTGATGAGCATCAAAGCACAGGCTTGTTTGTTAAGCCTCATTAATTGGGGTTTCAGTGTTGTGTTATGATGGTAGGCGGAAAAAACTTAAGCAGACTAGATTTTCTTTTCTTTTTTTTTAAAAGAAAATGTATGTGGTGTTTTCCAAAGAAAAACTTGTTGTTGGGTGGTTGCCAGGGTATTGTTTTGGAGTTTCTAGGGCAGGGGTCGGGAACCTATGGCTCGCGAGCCACAAGTGGCTCTGTGTTAAAAATCAAGTGGCTCCCTGGGTCTCTCACCATTCACAAACACATGAGTGTTTAAAACTTTCTAGAGATAATTTTCCAGCAGAAAGTGTGGGTCAATGACAGTTTTGATTGCCTTCCAAATTTGTATATATTTGTAACATACAGCTACTCCTAGCGAAAAAGGTTTGAAATGAACACCTGCCAAATGCGGCTTTTTTCGCGGAATATCTTGCTGATGTACTAGCCCCTCTGGAAGCAAGACTTCTCTGAGTGATATATTACAAGAAATTAGACACAAAGACGGACGTTTGACAAAACGTGATTATATTTTGAAGAGCAGAAGAAAGAAAAGCCACCGATGCACTCTGATTTGATGTGTGTTGCAGTGAGCTCTGAGTGCAAAGAAAGTGCTTCTCCAACACACAAACATTCATAGTTCTGGGACTTGTTTCCCAATAACTATTGATCTTAGCTGTTAAGAGCATTTTCTATGTGCAATTTATGAATGTTCGTTATTTTTTGTGCGCACCCAGGCTGTGATATAGCACCCACCACCCCCAAAATGCGATGACATGAATGTTGGTGTTTTATTTCCTTTCATCCCAGTTTAGCTGCTAAGGAAAGGTAATGATTTTGTGTGTGAATACGTTTTTGTTTCCTCCTAGGGCTGGGCAATATGCAAGAAATATGTTCACAATATTTTTATTTAAATGTTTTTTTAAGTATCACAATATCCAATTACATCATCAACCCCCGGCTGAGGGATTGGTGAATATTCTTTTTTTTATATCAATTTTATATATCAATTATATATAAATTTTGCATTGAAAATTAAATTAATCTATTTTAACAGAAAACTTAAACCAATGACATTTCTAATTTAAAATTGCACTTCAAACGAAACGAAAAAGCAATGATGTGGTAAAAAAAAATCATATATTACCACCGTTCCATTTACTGTCAGTATAACGTGGCAATATGACATATAACAATATGACAATTGTCGGAAAATTACTTATAAAAATTAAGACCTAAAAACAAATATAAATGTAAACATAATAATGATAATGATGATAATAATCACTGAAATATAAAAAAAAAAAAAAAAATTTTTTTATTATTTTATGATTATGACTTAATTTGTGATTTCTTATTGGATTCTGTTTGCATATCCTCCACTCAAACTAAAGAAAGTGAAAGCTGCATTAGTCATTATTAAAATTAAAACAAAATAACCTTGTAGAAACACAATAACCTTGGTTATTGTGTTTCTATTACAGACATAATTCAAGACAGTTCCGCATGCTGCTAGTGAACCTAAATCCCTGATGCATCTGTGTGCGTCTCGCAGCTCACAGATGCATCAGCTGCCGCAGAAGATAGAAAAATATTAATTGATGTTTGCTTGAGCCACGTTGTTCTGCAATTAGTCTGAAATCTTTAAATACCAACCAAAAAGATTTTGTCAATTTAATTTAGTTTTATTTAAAATTATCCCTATCTAAAGAAATATGAGTCTATACTGAGAATTCTTTCTGAATCGTTATTCTCTATCTGCTGATTGATCTGGGAAAATACAGTACATACAAATGAGTCAAAACAGTAGTAATTAGCAACGTCTCACGATTTGACTGCAAATTCTAATCCAAAAACACTGGAAAAGCCCACTGATTAGCCCAAAGCCCAATGATTAGGGCCATGTCATCACAGACATAATTCAAGACAGTTCTGCATGCTGCTAGTGTACCTAAATCCCTGATGCATCTGTGTGCGTCTCGCAGCAGCTGCCGCAGAAGATAGAAAAATATTAATTGATGTTTGCTTGAGCCACGTTGTTCTGCAATTAGTCTGAAATCTTTAAATACCAACCAAAAAGATTTTCACTGAGCTGCTCTTTAACTGCAAGAACATAGAGAATAATTATTTGTAGTCATAAATTAAACAGAATTGTCCTTAAAATATGTCAGAGATGGAGGCTAAAAAAAGACGTGCATCGTCGTTTACAATAAAAAATAAAATTACATAATTTTTTTTTAAATAAAAACGTCATAGCCAACTAAATTTATCTCGTAACATGAAGTTTAGCTTCATACACAAACTCTGTCATCGAATAATACATTTATTTTATAGACTATAATTAAATTATAAACAAAATATTTCACTGCCCAAAGTATCCTAATATTTTGTTGTGAATGGTGGACAAATGCTGTAAAAGAATGTATTTTATTTGTCATTGCAATCAATAATAAATAGGTTCTGTTTATCTGTTTAGTGTTGCTGTCTGCTTTAGCAATAATGCTTTTTTCCCCCCAACTATTTAAACAATTACACAGTTAATTCATTACTGAATTAACTGTGTCATAGTTTATCAACTATTATGGGACATTTTCAAGCTGGCTACATGTGTATATACATTATGCCTAACAAACGTAATATCCCATATTAATACTTTTTATGTATTTTTATTTAGATATGCTGTTTTTAGTAAAAGACATGATGTGGGTGATGTGACTCAATGAAGTTCTTGATTTGAAGTTTTGAATCACGATGAAACCGCAATGCAAGCACAGGCTTGGCTGCACAAACACCACATGCAATTTTACCAGTTGTCCGGTCCCGTGTCGTGTGAAACTGCCTTGTTTAGTTTCTATTACTTTGGTTACATACCCATCTTTATGTTTTTGTCATGCCAGCCACCTCAGTAGTCGATGTTATACAGTAGTCTCTCTAGTAACTTTCAAGCGTATTGGTGTGTGACCTGATGAGTGTGCCTAAAATTGGACTCCCAAGAACCTCAACTCTAAAATAAAGAGAACTGAACTCCGTGCACCTCCTGTGCTGAGATGATCTGAGGTCTTTTACAGCATTCTCTTAGATGATAAAATGCTTACAAAAACATTTCAGAAGACAGAAACAAAGAAACCCTTTACGTGCTCGTGTTCCACGAGACTGCATGTCTCCGAACAATGAGTGCATCAGACATTATCTGTTCTTAAGAATATATTAAAGTGTTTCTTCAAGTGTGTGTCTGTGTGTCTAACAGAATTTCTTGTCATTCCGAATCCAAGACGTCTTACAGTTACCCACCATGCACATTATATTCACTACCAGCAATTAAACGTTTTCTGTCAGTGCGCATAATTTGCTGCCTATGAAATTTGATACGTTGGTAAAGAACATCTGGCTTTCAATGTGTGTTATTTAGGATCATTTATCATGGCCGCAATCATTAGGCAACTATTCTTTATTTAAGGTTATTTTATTCGTTAGGCTATTATAGTGATTTTGGAGGTTCCATTCATTATGTTTCCCCCTTTTGCCCTGTAAAACATTTTACACCACTGTTGTCCCTTGCAAAACAATAACACTGTGGCAACCCTAGTGCCCTACAATTGCTTTATGACTCCATTTGACCTGCAGAAGACTGCACATGCACAGACCACACACATAGGTAAAGGGGTAACATGGATAGGAGGTGAGAACTGGACAGAGCATCAAAGTAATATTTAATTAAACAAAAACACACAAACATAAAGTACACATACAGGGCAGCTGCCTGTAGGTCTCTCTCCCTCGAAGTTCCTTTATCCCTCTCGTCGACTTGATTAGCCCGATTAGGGGCCGGGCTTGCATCATCATGGCCCGGCCCCGCTCTCCTCCTTGCCACACATGGTTAAAAATTTGGGGTACATGCAGACAGTCTGGGCGGACTCTGCTGATGATGAAATTTACATCAAGTTCAGTGTGCATGACATGTAGTTGCAAACAGAAAACCGAACCGTACTTTTGGCTTAAGTAGCACACCTTTTTGGCTAGGTATTATTATATTTGAGCACATAACTTAGCACTGTTTATGCTACGGACTTGAATGATAATTAAAATTGTTGGCTTATTGACCTAAATGACCTAATTTATTACCTAAATTGGCTGTTATGAGACTATGATTGGATCATTGTTGCAGTGATTAATGTTTTTCAATTGGCAACAATTCTTTTAACCCTAACTGATGCAGTGGTGTAGCTTCTCATTTCTTAAACAACCATGTCGGAAGACGTATTCCATGGTTGTGGAAAAGATATTACTTAATTATTCAAATTATTAATTAATAATTATTATATTACTTTATTATTCAAAAGGGGCAAATTATTGGCCTGCATCAAGCAAAGAAAATGACTAAGAAGATTGCTGAAATCACTGAAATTGGGTTAAGAACTGTCTAACGCATTATTAAAACCTGGAAGGATAGTGGTGAACCATCAACTTAGTGGAAGAAATGTGGTCAGAAAAAATCTTGAATGATTGTGATCGGAGATCACTAAAACGCTTGAAGTTACATCGTACAAAATCGACAATAGTACTCACGGCTATGTTTAATAGTGAAATTAAGAGCATTTCCACACACACACACACACAATGTGACGAGAACTTACAGGATTGGGACTAAACAGTGGTGTGGCCACAAGAAAGCCATTTGTTAGTGAGGCTAATTGGAAAAAATTACTTAGATTTGCTTGGGAGCATAAAGATTGGACTGTGGAACAAGGGAAAAAGGTCTGGTGGTCTGATGAGTCCAGTTGCTTCAGTTGGTCAGGTCTAGGCTCAACAACGTTATACGGCAATAAAATGAAGTCAGCTGACTACCTGAATTTACAGAATGACCAAATTATCCCATCGGTGGATTTTTTCATCCCTGACGTGCCGTCCATATTCCAGGATGACAATGCCAAGATTCATCAGGCTCAAATTGTGAAATAGTGGTTCAGGGAGCATGAGATATCATTTTCACAATTCAAATGGCCACCACAGAGTCCTGACCTTAACCCCATTGAAAGTGTTTGGGATGTGCTGGAGAAGACTTTACAGAATGGTTTGTCTCTCCTGTTATTAATAAGATTTGGCCAAAAATGTATGTAACTCAAGACGGATATAAATATTGCGACATTGCATATGGTTGTCAAAATAATGCCATGACTAATGCGTGTTGTAATCAAAGGTAAATGCAGGCTTTTTTTTTTTTGGGCCAGGCAGTGTATCTTGGTGTTTCATGCCATATCCCAAAATTCACAAAAATATGTGGATGGAAACCCACCATATGTTAGCAGTTTATTTGCATATGCTTATTGCACATTTTTAACTCATTAACACGTGTTTTTTTTTTTATCTTTCAGAATTGACAGAGACATCCTCTGTAAAGTCACTGAACATGAAGACTCTGTATGTGAAAGTTCTGCCCACAACTGCAGAAGCGTAGTGACCTTAGACATGCAGCAGGCTCCCTCATTCAACACAAATCAGATTTAAGAACATATTCTTTTTAACATTTACATTTATTAAAGTTTGTCAGCTACGTTTCTCTTTTTCCCCCAAATCTGTTAGTCATGAAAGTCATCTGAATATTTTCTTGGCTTTGAATAAGTGGTGAATAATGTCTGGGTCAAATAAATACATCTATAACTGTTGATGTTTGTTTTTTTTGTTTTTTTACAATAATAAAGAAAAGAAAATGTATGTATTTTCTATTTTTTATTATTATTATTTTTTTTTAATGTCATTTGTTAAGTATTCCGTTACATTAATCAAGGTCTGTAATGCTTTCTAAATACTTTGGATTACTGCTTCAGCACTGGTAGAATTTTTTCAATTGTTTTGACTATAAAAACTCTGCCAATACAGTAAGACAAAATACACATGTTAAAAATACATTCTCAGATAAACCTAAATATCTTATGCAGCATTTTTTCTAAAACAAGTTCAATCAAATTGAGCTTGATCAAATGATTTTTAAGTATTTTTACTGGAAAACAATACAAAAATTATCAAGAATACGATTTTTGCCCTAATATCAAAGGTTTACTAGAAAAAAAAGAAATTATGATCTAACGTGAATTTTCTTGATAAATATTGTCGTGCATGTAAAATGGCTAGAATTAGCAATTTAACTTGCCGTAAAGCTGATAATTTACATAAGGTTTATTTCTATTTCTTCTGCTCCAAACTTACTTTAAACTTTCTTCTCTGTCTGGTCGTTTGAATGTAACACATTATAAGAAAGTGTTTCACCGCTGTTCAAATGCACTTTTGATCACATCTTTAATATGTATTGTATTTAATATATTCTGTTTACTGGGGGGCAGTGGTGGCTCAGTGGTTGAGGCTCAGGGTTACTGACCAGAAGGTTGGGGGTTCAATCCCCATTCATACATACTTTTTGAATGTAACTGTATTCTAATTCCCAATTATTTAAATTGTAACTGTAGTGGAATAGAGTGGAATCCTGTTACATGTATTCTGTTACTCCCTAACCCTGTGTGTGTGTGTGTGTGTATATATATATATATATATATACACACTCACCTAAAGGATTATTAGGAACACCTGTTCAATTTCTCATTAATGCAATTATCTAATCAACCAATCACGTGGCAGTTGCTTCAATGCATTTAGGGGTGTGGTCCTGGTCAAGACAATCTCCTAAACTCCAAACTGAATGTCAGAATGGGAAAGAAAGGTGATTTAAGCAATTTTGAGCTGGCATGGTTGTTGGTGCCAGACGGGCCGGTCTGAGTATTTCACAATCTGCTCAGTTACTGGGATTTTCACGCACAACCATTTCTAGGGTTTACAAAGAATGGTGTGAAAAGGAAAAACATACAGTATCGCGGCAGTCCTGTGGGCTGAAAATGCCTTGTTGATGCTAGAGGTCAGAGGAGAATGGGCCGACTGATTCAAGCTGATAGAAGGGCAACTTTGCCTGAAATAACCACTCGTTACAACCGAGGTATGCAGCAAAGCATTTGTGAAGTCACAACACGCACAACCTTGAGGCGGATGGGCTACAACAGCAGAAGACCCCACCGGTACCACTCATCTCCACTACAAATAGGAAAAAGAGGCTACAATTTGCAAGAGCTCACCAAAATTGGACAGTTGAAGACTGGAAAAATGTTGCCTGGTCTGATGAGTCTCGATTTCTGTTGAGACATTCAGATGGTAGAGTCAGAATTTGGTGTAAACAGAATGAGAACATGGATCCATCATGCCTTGTTACCACTGTGCAGGCTGGTGGTGGTGGTGGTGTAATGGTGTGGGGGATGTTTTCTTGGCACACTTTAGGCCCCTTAGTGCCTATTGGGCATCGTTTAAATGCCACGGCCTACCTGAGCATTGTTTCTGACCATGTCCATCCCTTTATGGCCACCATGTTCCCATCCTCTGATGGCTACTTCCAGCCGGATAGTGCACCATGTCACAAAGCTCGAATCATTTCAAATTGGTTTCTTGAACATGACAATGAGTTCACTGTACTAAAATGGCCCCCACAGTCACCAGATCTCAACCCAATAGAGCATCTTTGGGATGTGGTGGAACGGGAGCTTTGTGCCCTGGATGTGCATCCCACAAATCTTCATCAACTGCAAGATGCTATCCTATCAATATGGGCCAACATTTCTAAAGAATGCTTTCAGCACCTTGTTGAATCAATGCCACGTAGAATTAAGGCAGTTCTGAAGGCTAAAGGGGTCAAACACAGTATTAGTATGGTGTTCCTAATAATCCTTTAGGTGAGTGTGTGTGTATATATATATATATATATATATATATATATATATATATATATATATATATATATATATATATATATATAAACAGCATTTAAACCACAGAACCTATACCCAACCCCCCCCAATAAACATCCCGGTGGTCATACATGAGTAAATATACACAAAATATGGAAACAAACAAACAAAAAATGATATATACAGTACAGTGCAAAAGTCTTAGGCAAATAAGCTGTTTTACAAAAACATTTGTCTTAAGATAGATATGTATATCTTCAGCATTAGTGTGTCAATATGAAATATTACTTTTAGACTTGCAAACATTATTTTTGTAAATAGAAAAGATTAGAATAGAAGAACAGAAATCCCTAGAACAGATAGCATGGCCCCCACAGACCCCCTACGAAACATCTAGTCAGTCTGTGATTAAATGAAGAGATAGAAACAATTGAGACAGCCTAAACAGATAGAAGAAATGTGGCAAATTCTTCAAGAAGCTTGTAACATTCTATCTGCCAACGACCAAGAAACACTGTGTCCAGGAATACCTAGGAGAATTGGTGCTGTTTTGAAAGTAAAGGTGTTCACATCAAATATTGATTGAGTTTTTTTTTTTTAATGTTTGCTGGACTTTGTATGACATTAATTAATAAATGAAAACTATTTATGGCATCACATTTTTTACCAGTACCTAAAACGTTTGCACAGTACTGTATAATAATCATACTCAATTTAAACTATACTACACTACTCTCTCCCCACCCCAAGAGCCCTCAAAAAACACTATAATTGCCCCATTTCCCATCAAACAAATCTAAGTTACCCTGTCGTTCAAATGACACCTCTTCAAAAGCAGCCACCCTCCCCATCTCCGTGCACCACACTCCCGAAATGGGGGCGCACCAGCTGACCTCCAACCCCTCAAAATAATCTGCCTGGCAATCATCACACAGGTCAGAACCCAATTCTCTCTATGTGAATATTCCCCACATTGATGATCGCCCCATCATCTGGGGAAAAAGGAAACCCAAGTGCCAACCACCTCACACACAAAACTGAACCTTCAACCTGATTTCCTGGATCTCAATACACCATCAAAAACCATGGGCTGTGTCTCCATCCTCCGATTGGCATCGCCGGGAGGTGGGTGTGTCTTTAAGACCAAGCCTAAACAATCTAGAGGGGGTCCAATAAAATCGGTGTAAAATCTTTAATTGCATAAGGTGCACCCTTGCATCTCTAGATGCAAACTTGTTTTTTTTTTAATCCTAGCCCTTTCCTCCAATTCAAAGTTAAAATCTTTCTCCCATAATCTCTTGATAGAAGTTAAAGCTCCGTCCCCCAGACTCCGGTAGCAGGGTGTAATACACTGATGCCTCTTTGCCTTTTTCAATAGCAGTAATCGCCATTCCCAAAGTATCTGCTGCTTTAGGGGGGTGTATGTTACTCCCAATAATAGTACAGAGCAGGTGGCATAAGATGTAAATGCCTATAAAACTGAGATCTGGGAATCCCAAAATGTTGAACCAGATTTTCAAAAGATCTCATCACTCCACTCTCATATAGGTCACTGAGCGTATTAACCTCCCTCGCATTCCACTCTGACCAGCAGAAAGTGGACTTATTAATACATCATTTTGGGTTCTGCCATATGCTCGAGACAACATTTAAATGACATTTAAATAAATGTTAAATAAATAAATACAATTTAAATAAATTTTAAATTTTATGGACACTTTTGTCCATACCGTGTACAAATGTGAGACAATGGGGTGTAACTTCTCTGATTAGTTTGATAGAAATGCTTTTCAATGGTGAAATAGGGGCAAGAACCTCCTGTTCGATACCAAACCAGGGAGGGGCTCAACTGGAAGCAACCAGAGCCATATAGAGAGAGAGTTGCGACAACTCCATTGACTCCAATGGAACGTTTTTTTTACAGCAATGGCGGCTCGTGGAGCCTCTCAATAGTTTCCGGAAGTAGCAGCAAACACCGTAGAGATGCATCAGAACAAACCGTTTGCGACGCACTTTTAAAAGGTGAGACGTTTAAAGAATAATATTATCTTATTCTGTATATTATCAGTACGTCTAAATAAAAATAACTTGTAAATTAAAACCTTATAGTTGAGTATTACTCATTAAATTAGGAGATAAGGGATGTTATCGGATAATTAACAGATTAGGCAAGGATTGGAGCTGGATAAAGTTAGTAACGAACACCCTATTAATTGTCCATCGTACTAAAAAAAAAGTAATATCGTAATATATTATTACAATTTAAAATAACTGTTTTCTATTTTAATGTATTTTAAAATGTAATTTACTCCTGTGATGCCAAGCTGAGTTTTCAGCCTCATTACTTTTGAACGGCAGTTTATACGAGTATGCTTAAGTTGTTTTAAAGCTGAATATATTGTGTATATGAATAAGTATTGTAAGATTTATACATTAGATATAATATTTATGATACATAAATAATTATATTACTATATATAGAATTGTAAGAATTGTAAACAATAAGCTTCATTTCGCTAAATTTTACATTTACGTAACTGCTGCTAATAGTTCATTGACCCATTGTGCGGTGCGAGCTGGAAATCACCTGTCACCAGCCTGTATCTGAAAAGTCATAAATATGACATTAGTTACCATGAGATTAATGAAAACAATGAACATGAGGTAACATAAAAAGGCAACAGAAACCCTAGCCTGAAATAAGTTGAGGCAAATAACGGTATTAGCTGATTTGATCTTTAAAAAAACAACATCGCTGTAACAACATACTCATGCTACATACATATGTCGGTGTGTTACATAAATATATAAAATAAATGCATTTATTGACTACTAATTACCAGAAATCACAGTTCTGTCACTCTACTCTAACAGTTTGAAATGCCCGCCAAAGCACTTCCTGGAACTATCTGAAGTCTACGTGAATCACGTGACGATCAAGCATTTAGAACTTCCGTTGTCGCAACTCTCTCTCTCTATATGGCTCTGGAAGCAACCAATGAGCCAAATGTCTGAGACCGAATGCGTAATAATAAAACAATCTTGGGTAGGCCTAGCCCACCTTTGTCAATCGGCCTATGTAACATATTGAAATGTAATCTGGGACGCTTACATTCCAAATGAAGGACTTCTCTATGCTATCTAGTTGCTTGAAATAAGAGAATGGTACATCTACATGGATAGATTGTAACAGGTAGTACAATTTTGGAATACAATTCATTTGAATAACATTAACCTTCCCAATCATAGATAAATGTAATGAAGCCCACCTGCTCACATCACTCAAATTTTTTTTTATTAAGGGCTCAAAATTAATTCCAACTAAATCAGACAAATTTGCTGGGAATAAAATGCCCAAATACTTAATGCCCTGTTTGGGCCACTGGAAGGCGGCCGGCTGGAAAGCCGTTACTAGGCAGTATGCTGTCAGAGCCAAAGCTTCGGATTTAGACCAAATAACTCTGTATCCTGAGAACTTAGAAAAGGAATTAATAATTCTGTCTTGCCCTGAATAACCAAAACTCAGAAAACAACCAAAAATACACCTTTCGCGAAATAATAGTATAATATCTGTATTTCAATCGGGTCTGTTTTCTGAGGCCATCAGACGACATTCGGCACTTCAGCTCTGCCTTTGCACTTTTAATATTCCCTTCCAACTCCACGAGTTCTCGTACTTTGGATTTTTTGATGAATGAAGCATACTGTATTATCCGAAACCTTAGAACTGTCTTAAGTGCCTCCCAAGCCACCCTCACAGAGGATACTGAGGAGCAGTTGGTCGCCACATAAACACTGATTTCAGCCTTTACCATTTGTTGGAAATCAGGATTTTGCAAAAGGGATACATTAAAGCGGAAACTATATGATTTATTTTTCTCCATATGTGGCAACACCTCTAAACTCACCAGGGTTGGGGAGTAACAAAATACATGTAATGGGATTACGTATTTAAAATACAAAATATAAGTAACTGTATTCCACTACAGTTACAGTTTAAATCATTGGTATTTAAAATACAGTTACATTCAAAAAGTATTTTGATTACTGAAGAGATTACTTTGCATTTTATTGTATTTTGTTTCATTTAATATTTTGTCCTTTCAGATGGAAATATTTATACGTATAAAAGATGTGATCCAAAGTGCATTGGAACAGTGGTGAAACACTTTCTTATGAAGTGTTACATTCATAGGAGCAGACAGATAAGTACGTTTCAAGTAAGTTTGGAGCACAAGAAATAGAAATAAACCTTGTTTAAATTGTCAGCTTTACGCTAAGCTTAAATGCTATTTCTAGCCATTTTACATGCACGTTACCAGGCACGATCATATTTTTTTATCAAGGACATTCATGTTGGAACATAATTTCTTTTTTTCTAATAAGACCTTTGATATTAAGGCAATAACCCCACACACAACAGCGCCAACCCTCCGAACTCAAACTGTCCCTGTATGCCTACGAGGGGCCCCGTGACAACTTTGCCGTCGGATTGCTCAAGTCCGTTATTTCTGTACGAATTTTGTGAGAAAGTATTACATAACAGAAGAAAATATGTACTAAAAATTCAACCAATAGGCAGAATAAACACAAAGAACATGTAGATGCATTCATAAAACTGTATCAAAGATGTGTTCCTCCCCAAAACAAGCTCCAGCCACTAGTGGAACCAGCACACACACACACACAAACAAAAGCAGTTCAGTCAAGTGTATGTTCAGCGAGTCAATCTCACTTGGGGGCAACGTGAGAAACACCAAATGGCTTACTCACCCCATTGTCTCTATGAAAGACAATGCTTGCTGTGGATATGTAAATATTTTGTGGCCATCCTTAGCATCTATTCTCAATTTGGCCGGAAACATCAGTGCAAAAGCGAACTTTCTTTGATGTAAGAGTTTCTTGCATTCCTTGAATCGATCACGTTTCTCTCTTGTTGAATTTGTAAAGTCCATGAACAGGAAAATGCTGTGGTTCTTCCAAGAAAGCCTTCCTTTACTCCTCGCCTTGCGTAACGAGATCTTTATCGATGATCTCAGAAATTTGGCCAGAATTGATAGGGGCCTGTCTCCCTCAGCCGGTCTCCAAGCCAGAACTCTGTGAGCTTGCTTGATTTGCAGTTTATGGCCTGTTATGTCGAGCAGACTAGGGATGAGCTCATCTAGGAATTTCACTATATCTCTGCCTTCTTCGTTCTCAGGAATTCCAACAATTTGGAGATTGTTTTGCCGATTACGATTCTCAAGGTCTTCCAACTTTTCCCAAATGTGTTCCAAATCTGCTTTGGACGCTAGCGGATTAGCAGCTAATTCCCTCTCTGATGAGTCCAGATAATCGATCCGTTTTTTGACGTCCCCAATTCTTGTAACCAACTCAGTGAATTTAATTTCCGTCGCAGTAATCGATCAATGTATTACCACAAGGTCCTCCAAGTTCGCCCAGACCTTCGCCAGCATTGCAGACATGCTCGACAGTTGCTGCTCAATTTCACCCGCCGCACCATCCAAACGTGGTCCCTGGTCTGTGGCCCAGTCTGGGGTATCAGCTTGAGCACGTAAGTGTCTTGTAATTTCTCCAGAGCCCGAGGATTTTGAATTCTTTGACATGTTGACTTCATAGAACAGTTATGTAGCAGGGTGTATCAAATCTCACCGGTTAAAAATAATTAAAAACTAGCAAAGTGCACAGAGTTCGTTGTTCACACGTCCGACCCCCGCATGGCACCACGCAACTCAATGTACATGTTTGTTGACCATTAACTCATTGAGTAGATCAAAGGAAGTAAAGACACTAATATTCTCATGTATACTAAAACTGATATACTGATACTCTCAGATGCACAAAACTTGATCTTTACTTTTAAGCATTTAGCGTTTCTTGTGGGGAAACTTTTGAGGGGAAATAAAAATTGCTTTTGAAATATTCTGTGAATTATTCATTTGACAATACGTGTCAGCAGGTATTATCTACAGACACTTTAGAGTTAATTACAATTTATGTATTTTAGTTTGTTTTGGTGGCACTATGCATAACAAAAATACATTTATATTAGAATTGACTATTGGTTGTATCTAAGACGAGTGAATACTAAAGCTATCATAAGTATATTATTGTTTTGACATACAGTATATAATACACTACCTGACCAAAAAAAGTTCTCATTTGGATTTAAATAAGCAGATATTTAAGAGCTTGTGATTGGATAATTATTGCAATGATTAATATGTTTCAACTGGCAACAATTCTTTTAACCCTTACTGATGCAGTGTGGAATTTCTCATTTCTTAAACAACCATGTCAGAAGAAGGATCCCTTGGTTGTTGAAAAGATGTTATTGTGTTTCTAAAGGGGCAAATTATTGGCCTGCATCAAGCAAAGAAAACAACTAAGGAGATTATTGAAATCATTTAAGAACTGTCCAACACACATGGTTGGGGAGTAACGGAATACTGTATAAAAGATGCGATCCAAAGTGGAGTCATACAGTGGTGAAACACTTTCTTATGATGTGTTACATTCATACAAGCAGACAGAGAAGTTTGGAATAGAAGGGAAAAAAACTAAACCTTGTGTAAATTATCAGCTTTACGCTAAGCTAAAATGCTATTTCTAGCCATTTTACATGCACGTTACCAGACAAATTCACATTGGAATTTTTTTTTTTTTTTTTTTAAACCTTTGATAATAGGGCAAAAATAATATTCTTGATAATAATTTTTGTATTGTTTTCCTGTAAAAATATCTAAAAATCCTTATCTTGTTTTAGAAGCAACACTGCACAAGATATTTAGGGTTTTCAGAGAATGTATTTTTAACATGTGTATTTTGTCTTACTGTACTGGCAGAGTTTTATAGTCAAAACAAGTGAAAAAATCTACCAGTGCTGAAGAAGTAATCCAAAGTATTTAGAATATGTTACTGACCTTGAGTAATCTAACGGAATTTGTTACAAATTATATTTTACAGCATGTATTCTGTAATCTGTTGTGGAATACATTTAAAAAGTAACCCTCCCAAAACATTATTAAAATCTGGAAGGATAGTGGTGAACTGTTAGCTTTGCAGAAGAAATGTAGTCAAAAAAATCTTGAATGATCGGAGATCACTTGAAGTCACGTCATAAAAAATCGACAGTAGAACTCGCAGCTATGTTTAATAGTGAAAGTAAGAGCATTTCCACACACACAATGCAACAAAATCTTACAGGATTGGGACTGAGCAGCTGTGTGGCCACAAGAAAGCCACTTGTTTGTGAGGCTAATTGGAAAAAACTACTTCAGTTTGCTAGGGAGCATAAAGATTGGAATGTGAAGCAATTGAAAAAGATCATGTGGTCTGATGGATCCAGATTTACACTATTCCAAAGTGATGGGCGCGTCAGGGTAAGAAGGGAAGCGCATGAAACTATGCACCCGTCATGCATAGTGCTTGCTGTACAAGCTGGAGGCAGTGTTATGACCTGGGGTTGCTTCAATTGGTCAGGTCTAGGCTCAACAACGTTATGCAGCAATAAAATGAAGTCAGCTGACTACCTGAATGTACTGAATGACCAAATTATCCCATCAGTGGATTTTTTTCTTCCTTGATGGCACAGGCTGACAATGCCAAGATTCATCACGCTCAAATTGTGAAAGAGTGGTTCAGGGAGCATGAGTTATCATTTTCACAATTGAAATGGCCACTACAGAGTCCTGACCTTAACCCTATTGAAAGTCTTTTGGATGTGCTGGAGAAAACTGTATGGAGTGGTTTGACTCTCCCGTCAACAAAATCTCTGCCAAAAGTTAATGCAACTCTAGATGGAAATAAACGTTGTGATGTTGCATAAGGTTGTCGGAATAATGCCATGACGAATGTGCACCATAATCAAAGCTAAAGGCGGTCCAAAGGAATATTAGAGTGTGTCACTTATTTGCATATTTACTAACATAAAAATCATCATAGTAAAAGAAATGTAAAAAACTAAAAATTAAGTTGCTGGATTTTTTTTTGGTGTTTCAGAAGAATTTTCTTTAATAACAAGTCGACATCAGCTATTCATTGTGTAAAGTAATTTTTTACGTGAATGGGGACACAAGTGGCACTCTGAAAGGTCTTACTGTTCTCTATCAGTCTGTTTAAATGGGACATCCTTGAATTGCAATGATTTGGTCTTTTGCTGGCAGTGTGGCCGGGTGAATTGTAAGCAAACCTTCAGCCATCTGTCTGCTCACCACCCAGTCCGTCTGAAGTCACTGGAGGAGCACAGAATGCGGCCCCTCAGCCATCTGTTACACACACATTACACACACTCAGTATGCCCATCTTCACTGCAAAGCCATCTCTAATAATTAAACGTGCAGAGAAATCTGCAACTGGATGAGACATTTCCATTTAAAGTCTCTGATCTATGTTGTGAACATTGTCAAGTGCCCCCAAATGTTTGCTTTTAATTGGGGGAAGATAATAAGGAGTGAAAACAGTTGTGCCAAGTTTATGCACTTTACATCAATGCAAAAACTTGTGTTATTTACCCGGCAGTTAAACCAGTGCCATGTATCGCAATGAAAGCTGATCAAACTTAGGATTCCAGGATTGGCTTTAGTTAGACAATACCCACCAAATTCAATCATGCTTCATTACGGTGTCTTTCCATGTCTGTCACTTCAACACTGCACCAGTTTCTGAGGCTATGGGAACTCCCTATGGGCAAGAGTGATGGTCTCTGAAGCTCATATGAAATCAGTGCAACCTCATTGGCATATGGCGCTTGGTGCTTGCGAGCATATAAACCAGAGCAAATAAGAATTTTTCTCTTCAGGAGTGCAATTTCATCTTTTGTACTCTTCTAAGCCCGACTCATCACTTTGTTAATTGAGCTGGCACACCTGAACACTATCTGTTGGGCTTTGTATTATCAGCATATCCTTTACACTTGCAATTGTGTATTAATACTGTGCTTCTTTTGGAAAAGTTACAAAACCAGCCTTTTTCTTAATGATGTTTTTTGATGATGGTGTTTTGCAAATGTTTCCCTCCATGTGAGCGATATATATTCCTTTTCAATGATTATGAGCACTGCTTTTCCTGTCTGAGTGCCAATGCAGAAGTGGTGCTCGTTTTTTATAACTAAATGCATGTATCTGGTGCAAAGGCTTTCATGTCACTTGATCGAGCATCTCAGAGAGGCCATTCAGAGCTTCCCCTTGTCAAAGAGGATATTGTGACCCACTTGTGCCCCAACTCTTCAGCACTGACGTGGAAATCAAGGCCGGTGCTGTCCAAGTCATGTAGCCTCGTGCTTTTTTTTAGTCAGTAAGGTTTACTCTGTAGCGGGCCAAGCTGGTTTGGCCCTAAACACTATGGTGGTCTTGCAGGCCTACCAAACAGTCCTATTGAAGGACATGGACGAAAGCGGACCAGACCCCGAGTCCTTCAAAGAGCTGCACTGTTGTCTGTTGAGTGTCACCTCTGGTGCAACTTATCAGAAATACATGACAAGGACAAACCTTTCTGCTCAATGCTCTTGTGTCACAGCAGGGACTCTTTAGTGAAGCTTTCGGCGAGAGATTCCAATTGGACAAGAAGCAATCAGTTGCATACAGGCACATCTTCCAAGGTGAGGTAGCATTGTAGCTCTGATGGTTCTCTCATGCTCTTCCTCCGTGGAGTGCCCTATGATGCAAGAGTGGGTAAATGATCGGGAAAATAATTAAAGTGTCTTTAAATAGCCAAGACAGTGAAATCCTATTTCTCGTGAATAAATAATCATCACAAAAAGCTGATTCGGTGGATTTCTTTAAAGTGCACTTTTAATTGAAGCAAGAGATATGGGGGTAGTGACCTTATTGTCAGATATGTCACTTTGCTGACAGCTGTTTGGTTCAGTATCTGTGTGCGATCTGTGATCGAGAACATAACTTGACCTGGAGAGGCTTAGCCATTTAGCGTATGTTACTATGGTGATGAATCCCGATTTAAAAACCTACCCTTATTGGTACTATAAATTCAGTGTATGCTCAAACTAAGTTTAAACTTGCCTAGCTAGCCGCTTAATACTGCTTTGTGATATAGGCAACAAACACTATTTATGTTGTTATTGCATGGTGTTGTGTATTTAAATTTATTCGCCATTATTTTCGGCACAAACATACTTCTTTTATGTGTATATGAGGTTTGTTATAGATAATAGTGCCTTATTCACAAAAGTCAGCTCTAACTGCCTGGTGCAATTAACATTGTGCTATTACCAGCAATATATCCAAAAAGCATGGCACCATATCCATGGGCATATGTATTTCCATCTGAAATGCTGTCAAAAATGAAAGCAATGCATTTGCTATTATGGCTGTGAAGTTAAGTTGCAGTATAAATAGCACCCAGTCATTATAATAACATTGTATCATGCCACAGTGTTGCAGTTGGAAAGATAAGTATTTGTAGCCCAAAATTTAACAAAATATATACATCTAGCATATTTATTTATTTATTTCATTTTTGGATACTACATAAAGTATGGTCTGGAATAGGAAAGCACAGTCAGTGTCCAAATTGCAGATGCATTGGTCAAAGAAACTAATTAATTACTTAATGTCAAGAGGAGCATAAACACAAGTCATGAGCGAATATGACAAACATGGCATGTATCAGCAAAGAGCAACAGTGGTCACAAATCGAAAGTCATCAACTGGCATAGATGCATTTTTTTTTTTTTTTTTAGAATAATTGCTAAATACCAGCCAAAAACTGAATCAGCACCTGTGACCCAGTCTCAAAATCTGTTCATTCACCAAAGAATAATTAAAAATAGACCACTTCACTTAATCACTTAAATCCAATGTCAAAGACACATATCATGGTTTAGAGAGCACAATACCTGGACCCCTGAGCAGATTGGTTGGAGATGTTTGAAGAAAGCCAAGTGATGCGTTCAACCCCAAATGTTTATTGCCAACTGTGAAACATATTTGGAAATCGAAATTTGGCCATATGAGAACTGAGACTGAGCAATGGATTAACACCTCTTTCTCCTTTTAAAAACAATTTAGAATTTAAATCTAGAAGAAACATATCCCAAAACATACAGTCCAAGACTTGTGCGACCGCATTCCAAGAAGGATCAGAAGCAAATAGGTGACCCTACTCCTTAAAGTTCAGCTCAATCAACAGCATTTGTGGCATATGTTGATTGCCACAAAAAATAATTTAGACTTGCTCCATTTCTTTGTAAAAAGCTAAAATTTGGGTTGTAGTGACCATGTTTACATGTACTTAAGAAAATGATTTATTCCAGGGTTTTTTGCAGTAAGCAGTGTTCTGAAACATCATGGAAAAAAGAACGGCGATTCCCTTATGCCGTTTAAGGGATTAAGAGAAAGCGATTTAATACACCCAGCTATCTCCTGGAAAATGCAGTTTATGTGGTCATGTACACACAAGTGGTGTTCTAACGGGTTCTTGAAGAGTGCACATGTGTGTGAACAGACCGGATAACTAATATCATAGGACGGAGCCCAACAACAAGTCAACAAATTGGAAAAAATTCAACGTTTCTGGGAGTACAGTGGGAAAAGCACATACACTATAAACTATGCCCATTTATGCACACCAATGTAAAATATCGACGTTCCCTCACATTTGTGTATATGTACTAGTACAATGTGGGAATCCCAGAGTTTTATGTAAGAGGGAAACCACACTATTGCAGACCAATTCCACTGCAGGTCCTGGTAGAAACACACACAGCAACAACTCTGGAATATCTGTAAATAAAGCAAAGCAACAGGCAATAAAATAGTGAAGTCTTCCTTGAATCCCATGCTTGTTATTTATAAAAGTGTCACAAGGAAATTATGTTGCTGTGGAGAAAGATGCTTACTGACTGAGCCTCATATAAATGGGAGTAAAGAGAAAACTGCTTACGCAGTGCATGTAAACTGGAACATGCTGCTTTCTCACAAAAAGCCACTTTCTGGTGTCCATATAAATGCAGTCACTGAGGTTCTTACAATGGAAGTGAATAGGGCCAATCTGTAAATGCATAAAAAATACCCATTTCCACCATCAGGGCAATAATTAAGTTCCAATCAAATGGAGATCTTAAGAATCGGCCTGGAAAAGGACATGTGTCTATATTTTCTCCATGCACAGAGAGGAGGATGGTTCAAGTGGCCAAAGAATCTCCAAGGATCACAGCTGGAGAACTGCAGAAATTAGTTGGGTCTTGGGGTCAGAAAGATAAAAATAATAATAAAAATAGAATAAAAAAAATCAGACATTACCTACATCACCACAAGTTGTTTGGGAGGGTTTCATCCAACAACAAACTCAAGCATTTCAGTTTGCTAGACACTAATGGAACTTCAAATGCAACCAGGTTCTATGGTCAGAATGATGAAACAAAAAAATAGCTTTTTGGCCACAAACACCAGAGATGGGTTTGGCGTACACAGAGATGAAGTAGTCCCCAATGCCCATGGTTAAATGTGGTGCTGGATCTTGAATAGTGTGGGGCTGTTTTTCTGCCAGAGGTTCTGGACATCTTGTTCAGATACATGGCATCACAGACTCTATCAAATACCAACAGATAAAAAATCGAAACCTGGCTGCCTCTGCCAGAAAGCTTACAATGGGCCCTAGTTGGATCTTCCAGTAGGACAATGATCTAAAACAAATATTAAAATCAACACAAAAATGGGCCACTGACCACAAAAACAATGTTCTGCCATGGCCACCCCAGTCCCCTGACCTGAACCTCATAGAATATTTGTGGGTTGAACTGAAGAGGAGTGTCCACAAACATAAACCTCTGAATTTGAAGGATCTGTAGAGATTCTGTATGGAGGAATGGTCTCAGATCCGTTGCCAGGTGTTTTCCAACCTCATTAAGCATTATAAGAGAAGACTATCTTGGTAAAGGGAGATTGCAAAAAGAATTGAATAAAAGGGTGCTAATAATTATGGCCAATGTGTTTAGGAGAATGTATTTATTTAATAATTAAATATTTCCCCTGTTTCAATTGTTTTACTTCAATTAAAGGATAGATTTATTTAGATTTTTTTAATGGAAGATCCCAAGGCTAAACAATGCTAACTTTTTTTCCCACAGCCTTTGCACATATTTACCAAAGGTGCCAATATTTTTGGCCACTACTGTAGTCATTATTTTTAAATTATATAGCCACAAGTAAAAAAAATATGCGCGTTAACATGATTTTAGTGTGATACAATTTTTATCAACTTTTCTGTGTAAAGTTATGGCCAGTTTTACAACTTCGTTGCCATACAGATATAATGTCAACAAAACCTAAAACACTAAAAATGACTGTAAAAATAACGATTTAAACAACTTTACGGCTAAAAGAGTTTTAACAGAAATTATACATAAAATTATATGCTCCACATTTCTGCCTTTAGTCCCTCTGAAAATTGGCCACATTCACCTCCATTGTAAATGCCACACTTTAACTTTGATTTTTGCTTTTTTTAAAAGAAAAGGACGAAGTCGTCGAAATATTTTTTTTTTTTTTTTTTTTTTGGTGGTAAAAATAAAAGTTAGGGTCTGAGGAAGGGAAGGGGATGACAATGTAATTTCTTAATTTTGATAAAATAAATAGGAAAGAATTTGTGTTATCAAAGGGGTCTAGGGGTTATCAAATTTCAAATTGGAAATGTTGCTATTTAAAAAAAAAAAATAAATAAAAACATTATAGCAGGTTGTCTTAACAGTTAGTAATGTTTTTATACAGTTTATCTACTGTATATGGCCTATGTCTTTAATTCTTTAGAAATCGTACTAATTTGACTACAACTATACATTTGTTTGAGGCTTTACCAAAACTGCACATTCCACATTTGATATAAGTGCATTATACAATAAACGAAACCCACAACTGTCTGGTGAGGCTATCTGTGCCTAGTTTTGTTAACATTTTTATTTTATATAAATAAAATAAAAAATTATAATTAAAAAAAATTGATTCTTTTTACTCAAACATAATGGCACTTAATGTTTAGCGCCGATACTGTGGTACGCAACAGCGACTGCTTAGCAAATTGGTGTCAGACGTCGTTTGTCAAAATGTGACAAAAAAAAGTGTATTATGTAAATGTAACATATTTAGTACGTTTTAAGTTATCCCAAACTTTGTTTTAGCTTTGTTTTGGGGTGGTTGTGGGTGCGTGTGGTAATTATTCGCACTCTGCTGGTTTTACATGAAGGGCATTTCTCTGTGAATGAATGAAAACTTCGCCATGTGTTGTAGTGTGAGCTGCTTTCTGCTTTCCCCCTCAGGGATACATAAGAGACGTAATGGAAAAATCTTAGTCACTTCAATCTACTCAGCCCCCCCTGGATCTCCTGCAAACTCAAAGCACCGGAGCACTACACGCACAAGGACAAAACAAGGTACGTTTGTATGTTTACCGAACTCAAAGCGTTATTCTGACTGTAATCTAATATATGTAAGATTGACAGCATTGATGTTATGATGAGAGAGCGCAAGGTGGTCGAGCATCGCAGCTAATTGAGAGCAATAACAGAAGAATGCAAACCCTTAAAGCCTGCCTGAATATACCCTGACCATTCCCACTTTGTCTTCTTATTTCTCATTGCCGCACGAAGGGGTAGAAAACAGTAAGTGAACAGAAAATGCTCCAATAGCCTAACTATACTCAAGTTGCGACAGCTGAAATTAAATCAAACATATCAGCAACACAAGTGCAATATGTGCGGTGCAGCCCCATTATATTACCATGGTAATATTTATAGATCGTTTTTGTTATACTACAGAGGCTGTGTTTATCGATTGTTTTTTGGTAATTGTGGAAAAGCTAAATCATGTTGGTTGATTGGTGGGATGCGCAAACATGTTTCGGTGAACGAAACTTCGACGAAACAGGACGATGATTATATCCCACGGATAATGCCGTAAAATCTATTATCTAATATTATTGTGATGAGGTGAAAGCCACTGATGATGGGTGGGAGATGAAGGACTGTCACTTTATTTAATGTTGATGTCATTGAGCTCACAACTCGTGATCAGTCGTGTGCTGTATGTATTTATTTGGTGTTCTGACTGGAATTTTTGGTGGCCTCATTTCAATGTTTCATTGATTTATTACATCTTGTTTAGACATAATATTACGTTTTTTGGGTTGAAATATTTTTAAACAATATCAGTGAACTTTAGGCATCCAAGTTTTTTCACTTTGTTTAGTGTGAGGACAGGGGCGCTTGAACCATGAGTGCTGGGGGTGGCCATGCCCCCCTCCCACATTTAAATGGGACTTCGGCTGACATGAAAATATGCGCACTTCTGGCGCACACGTTACTAAACTCAGCAAAAAAAGAAACTCTCACTTTCAACTGCTTTTATTTTCAGCAAACTTAACATGTGTAAATATTTGTATGAACATAAAAAGATTCAACAACTAAGACAGAACAAGTTTCACAGACATGTGATAACAGAAATGGTCCCTGAACAGAGGGCCCCAGCCCTCACCCTCTGATCCAAAAAATCCCAGACGTGCACAATGATCCTCATGATCCTGAATGATCTTCACTGGCCATGGCAGAACACTGACCTTCCTGTCTTGCAGGAAATCACTCACAGAACAAGCAGTATGGCTGGTGGCATTGTCATGCTAAAGGGTCATGTCAGGATGAGCCTGCAGGAAGGTTACCACATGAGGGAGGAGGATGTCTTCCCTGTAACACACAGCGTTTAGATTGCCTGCAGTGACAGAAATCACTCACAGAACAAGCAGTATGGCTGGTAGCATTGTCATGCTGGAGGGTCATGTCAGGATGAGCCTGCAAGAAGGTTACCACATGAGGGAGGAGGATGTCTTCCCTTTAACGCACAGCGCTTAGATTGCCTGCAGTGACAACAAGCTCAGTCCGATGATGCTACGACACACCGCCCCGGACCATGACGGACCGCCCACCTCCAAATCGATCCCGCTCCAGAGTACAGGCCTCGGTGTAACGCTCATTCCTTCGACGATAAACACAAGTCTGACCGTCACCACTAGTTAGACAAAAAATCATCAGTGAAGAGCACTTTTTGCCAGTCCAGTCCAGTCTGGTCCAGCGAAGGTGGGTTGGTGCCCATAGGCGACGTTGTTGCCGGTGATGTCTGGTAAAGACCTGCATTACAACAGGCCTACAAGCCCTCAGTCCAGCCTCTCTCAGCCTATTGCACACAGTCTGAGCACTGATGGAGGGATTGTTCATTCCTGGTGTAACTCGGGCAGTTGTTGTTGCCGTCCTGTACCTGTTCCACAGGTGTGACATTCCGATGTACTGATCCTGTGCAGGTGTTATTACATGTGGTCTGCCACTGCGAGGATGATCAGCTGTCCTTCCTCTCTCCCTGTAGCACTGTCTTAGGCGTCTCACAGTACGGACATTGCAATTTATTGCCCTGGCCACATCTGCAGTCCTTATGCTTCCATGCAGCATGCCTAAAGCACATTCACACAGATTAGCAGGGACCCTGGGCATCTTTCTTTTGGTGTAGAGAGGTCTCTTTAGTGTCCAAATGTTTTATAACTGGGACCTTAATTGCCTACGTCTGTAAGCTGTTTGTTTCTTAATGACCGTTCCAAAGGTGCATGTTCATTAATTGTTTATGTTTCTTTGAAAAAGCATGGAAAACATTGTTTAAACCCTTTACAGTAAAGATCTGTAAAGTTATTTGGATTTTTACTAAATTATCTTTAAATACTGTGTCCTGAAAAAGGGACATTTCTTTTTTTGCTGAGTTTAGTAGTATAGCATGGGAATTGACTGAAAAGGAGTGACTACTAGCTGCTTTGATTCATAGCTTTCCTATTCTTGATAGAAAATAATTATCAAACTGATGTCTCCCTTAAGCACAGGGTCCCTGTGGATCCATAAAAAGCCTTAAGATGTCTTAAATTCAGTTTTCCCAAATTTAATGTAATAAAAAAAAATTAAATAACTTAGTTGATACAACAAAAGTGTTATTTTTTATTCAAATAGGTCTTAAATTTGGGGATGAAAAGTTGTGAATCGTAATATGAATGTGATTATCAAACTTCAAAAGTATATGTTTTAAGTAAATAAATGCATGCGCTGCATCCTTCAAAATGAAAGGGCGGATTGTGAGTGTTTTCAGCTGTTGCGGAGCAGTTCATAATAAGGTGACCAGACGTCCCCGTTTACCGGGGACAGTGCTAGTTTTTGGTGGCCTGTCCCCGACTGGAGATGTCCCCGGAAATATCCCCATTTTTCCAGAGTGTTCAAGACAGTGTTCATAGTGAAATATTACTATGCAAGAAAACCTGAGCAGCAAAGCCTACTGTGTGCTGTTTATTTTGACCAACATAGGGGGCTGTAGCAGCTTCAATTCATTTATCTTCCATTACTTATTACTTGGTTGCAATTGAAGAGAATTATGATCATTGTTATAAGCTTCAAAGTAAGGCACATCATATGTTGTTATGTATTTTATAACCGGTTCTGAATTTGGCATGAGATTGTATTGCACAGTGTAAAACATTCCTGAAAGTTTGGCCTTCATAATGCAGGAATTCCCACACAGACCACACAAAAAATTATATACTGGTGAAAAGTAGTCAAATTAATCCAGACAGATGAACAAATAAAATCAATGATTTTATAAATTAAATAAAAATCTTTAATCAGTGTGTATTGTGTATATCAGCGCTATCAGCCCACCATCCTCTTTCCCTCCTTCTCGCACTATATTCACACACTGACTAAAGGACTACATTTGTTGTATTAACATATACCCAAAATAAATATAAAATAAGAACATGATATTAATAACACGGAAAAATACAATTGTATAATAAAATGAAACAAATGAGTGAAAAGGAGCACCATTATACATAAGACTTGATCAAAATAAAAGGTAGAAATGAAGAAATGCAGGTCCATATGAGATACGCAATCAGTTAGGTAAAATAGCATTATACTAATTATTATTATCATTATTATACAGTATTGAATATCTTTGTATCTTATGATAAAATATGTTTTAGATGCTAAATGTTTACATTCTTTACCGTATTCAATGAAATGATGAAGATGCTCAAAGGGCAGTATCCCTGTGCTGTGGAGTACCTCATTGTTTATACATGTTTGTTTAGTTCACTTTTATGCCACAATGTCATAGCATAGAAAATTGAAGATGAAACAGAAGAGCACTAAAAATTATCAAATTTCTATAGAGCATGATATACCACATTTTGCCAGTTCAACTTAGATTTACTAATTTGTTCACATAACATAATACTCTGTATTTTTATTTATTTTTATTTTTATAATGGCACAATGGCAATGCACTGATATCATGTAAAAAACCTTTTTATTCAAATTATTTATTAATTTAATTATAAAAATTTATTTTAAATAAAATTTTAAACTCAAAATCTTAAGGCAACCAGGTTACTTTTTAAGTTTAACCAAAATAATGTCTTACAGTGCACATTTCATCACATTACCACATTCACCATGGTCAAAATACATAAAATCTGATTTGTCCCCATTTAACATGAAATTTCAATGACCTATTGAACACTGAACTTGAAATGTCCCCATTTTTCATGTCAGAAATCTGGTCACCTTACTTCATAATCATTGAGCCATATTGGAAATTTATGATAAGCTATCACTAAAGGTCAACTATTGATGATGATGATGTACTGTTGATAAAATATGACAATGTTTACTTTTAATTGTTTATATATTATATTGTAGATTAATGTAGGAGTTATCATGTATTTATGCAGTTGTATTATTATTGCACATTTTATATCCCTTATTTGTTTAAATGATCAGCTGGAAACAGTGAAGCGCAAGCATTTCCAAATTAGAGTCCCCAATGTATTTCAAAGTTAAAGTGCCTTTAAAGTTAAAACTTCCAGGCTATGAATCAAATGTTAAGGACACGTTAAATGTGTGCTCCTGTCTGTTGAAGTAAGACTCTTTGATACATGATTTATTTTGAGATTGTTTTGTTTTGGTATCTGGATACGGTGTTCATTTTATTTCTTCAGGTCTTGAAAAAGGTATTAAAAAGTCTAAAATTTGATTTTAAAAACCCTGTAAGCAATAATAAGGTCAGGCAATAGAACATTTTAACAAGTGATGAGCACTTAAGAACATGCTTCATAAATCATTGTTTTGATTCTAATGCTTTTAAGCGTATATCACACTGGTTAAGTAATGTGATTTCACCAACTACTTTTGCCAGCATATAGCAATATTGCAAAAACAGATTTATTTGCCAAAACAATTGATTCATTTGAATCCGAGTTATGATAAGCATTGTTTTACTCATCATTACAACAAACAGTTTCACACCTAACTCAAAGAAACACCACTCTAACATAACTATAACTGCCAATAACTTTTAAATGTTAATTAATAACACCCCCAAACAATCCCCAAAATGTGCACAGATATACCTTGTTAATTATGCAGTGACAACAGCAAGTCCTCAAACATAAACAACAACAGACATTAAAGTATATTCCTGGTAAGAATCATAAATTCCTCTGATATTCTTTTAAACGTGTAAACGTCCCATTTTATCCTTTGCACCAAGAAAAGTGGAAAAAATGCAGACTTCTGATCGATCCATCTAACCACTACTCTACAAAAGCCCCAGAACCTGAATAAAACAAGGATAAAAGACTGAGGATGCACGCCTGGCGCTGAATTGTTCTAATCAGCCGGGACGTGGATAAAGACGAGCCGGTGGCACCAGTTTGAAAGAGAGAGACGTACACTCACCTAAAGGATTATTAGAAACACCATACTAATACTGTGTTTGACCCCCTTTCGCCTTCAGAACTGCCTTAATTCTACGTGGCATTGATTCAACAAGGTGCTGAAAGCATTCTTTAGAAATGTTGGCCCATATTGATAGGATAGCATCTTGCAGTTGATGGAGATTTGTGGGATGCACATCCAGGGCACGAAGCTCCCATTCCACCACATCCCAAAGATGCTCTATTGGGTTGAGATCTGGTGACTGTGGGGGCCATTTTAGTACAGTGAACTCATTGTCATGTTCAAGAAACCAATTTGAAATGATTCTAGCTTTGTGACATGGTGCATTATCCTGCTGGAAGTAGCCATCAGAGGATGGGTACATGGTGGCCATAAAGGGATGGACATGGTCAGAAACAATGCTCAGGTAGGCCGTGGCATTTAAACAATGCCCAATTGGCACTAAGGGGCCTAAAGTGTGCCAAGAAAACATCCCCCACACCATTACACCACCACCACCAGCCTGCACAGTGGTAACAAGGCATGATGGATCCATGTTCTCATTCTGTTTACACCAAATTCTGACTCTACCATCTGAATGTCTCAACAGAAATCGAGACTCATCAGACCAGGCAACATTTTTCCAGTCTTCAACTGTCCAATTTTGGTGAGCTCTTGCAAATTGTAGCCTCTTTTTCCTATTTGCAGTGGAGATGAGTGGTACCCGGTGGGCTCTTCTGCTGTTGTAGCCCATCTGCCTCAAGGCTGTGCATGTTGTGGCTTCACAAATGCTTTGCTGCATACCTCGGTTGTAACGAGTGGTTATTTCAGGCAAAGTTGCACTTCTATCAGCTTGAATCAGTTGGCCCATTCTCCTCTGAAATCTAGCATCAACAAGGCATTTTCACCCACAGGACTGCCGCATACTGGATGTTTTTCCCTTTTCACACCATTCTTTGTAAACCCTAGAAATGGTTGTGCGTGAAAATCCCAGTAACTGAGCAGATTGTGAAATACTCAGACCGGCCCGTCTGGCACCAACAACCATGCCACACTCAGAATTGCTTAAATCACCTTTCTTTCCCATTCTGACATTCAGTTTGGAGTTCAGGAGATTGTCTTGACCAGGACCACACCCCTAAATGCATTGAAGCAACTGCCATGTGATTGGTTGATTAGATAATTGCATTAATGAGAAATTGAACAGGTGTTCCTAATAATCCTTTAGGTGAGTGTATGTGTGTGTGTGCGCATTCTATGTTATGTTTCAGTTTCTTTATACCATTCTAAGTTTACATTGACTGCTCAGCCGGTTCCCGCTGCCTCCTTTCCCTTTAGCAGAGACTTTACCCATTACAAAGGGTTAATAAAATCATTCATTCATCCTAAACTAATATGTGATGACACTAATGTAACATATTTTTAAAGAAGTTCACTCACAAATGAAAATTCCATCTTTATTTACTCACCCTCATGTGGTTCAAACCTATATGAATTTCGTTTTACTGAGGATAATTTATGTTCATGTTAAAGCTCAAGGTTCCAAAAGTGTCCTAAAAGTAGTCCAAGTGATTTGCGTGTCATATTCCAAGTCTTCTGAAGGCACACAATTACTTTGTATGATGAACAGACTGAAATACCTTCAAACCTCTCTGGTTCTTGCACATCTCATGACCAAATATCATTATGTCATGAGAAAAGAACCAGGGCCATAGCAAGGTATTTTACCCCCCTGACTGTATATTGGTCTAGGCTTCTTTTATATTAAAAGATACAGTTTAAAAAATGTTCTGGACCTGTGGGCCCCAAAAATCATTTCCACCTTTCACATCATTAGCTACAGCCAAGAAAAAAACATATGAGATTTCAGGCTGTATTGCCACTTTCAAAATGTTAGATGTTCAAAGAGAAACGGGGGACAAATATAATTGTGAAATGTTATCTTTGCTTTAAAAACCCTTTATCCATTGAAATGGACTCCACATCCAATCTTAAGAAGCACTTAAGAGCTCTATTTTCTATTAAATATATAATTACTTTTAATAAATCATAAAATAATTATATATTATAATAATTATTTTAAGTATCATCTAGCCATGTGTGCATGTACCAAAATCGATACACTGTTTTAAAAGCTCACAATACAATGCACAAATACACACAGGGCATTTGATTTCTGTAAATCAACACCCAATGCGTAGCTGTTTGTATCTGCACACTTTATCAAAAATAAATGTAAATACAGTTTTTTATTTGTAATCGTTAATTTTGATAGTTCTGATGTTGGATGAATGTTCCACCCGTGTCCCGTGTCCACCTGTCCATAATAAACGCACATTGAACATAAACGTTTCAGAGGTGCCGGCACATGCAACTTCGTTATTCTGCTCCTTGAAAATTTGTGTCAGGATGACAGAAAAAAGCACCTGTCATAGGTTAAGACCACACCTTCTCTTATATCATATTTAAAGATATTCACTCTTTATTGATTTTAAAGTTCAATACCTAACCTATTTCAAAATAATAAAAATTGCAAACAACGGCAAAACTTTTTTTTTTTTTTTTGCTTTGTGCATAATCTTCTGAGCGTCATAAAACAGAATATCTTTATGTCTGGAAGTCAGAGATATCAAGTAGGAATATTATCCAACATTGAATGGAATGCAGTATTATTGCTGTCTTAAGAATTAAACTCTTATTTCAATCCTAAATTGAAATTGAGAAGACCTTCTTTAAAATACATTGCTTGCACCTCTTCCATTTTACTGATATTACAGCATATAAAGTTTTGTGTTGAGGGTATATTTAAAGGCCCCATGAAATAAAGAGTTTTGTAGATTTTAGTCCATGTCTGTTAGCTTTCAGATATCCTATATTAGTGTACTCTTAAAAGTTGACAAAATGAACTTTTATCATATACACACATTTTATAATTTACTGTTTTATTATTTCTTCTGCGGAAACTATTGAAAAATCATCATTCATAATCATAAGCTCTCTAGAATGAGAATGTCCCCCACCTAATGCCACCTGCCTCTGACTAGCAATAGCACGACGGAAATTATTGTTCATGTTGGGCTACTGTAAGGGCTACTGGCTTTTTAAAAAGGAACAAGGCCTTGTGTCCCACACCCAATATCCTCAATTGGAAAAATGTAAACATAAGAAAGAAAACTGTGCTTTTCTTTAATATTATTTATACTGTCATTATGCTGTTCATTTGTACCATTTAGCCAAAATAATCAACCGAAAAAATAAATAAAAAAATTACACGATAAGTATTTCGCTAAACACTAAATGTGATTGTAACAGTATGTAAAAAAAATAAAAACTGGGAGCTCATTGTAAAATCAACTTCATTGTCTTCAAAACAGTCTATCATTGACAGGATGTCATTGTTATGTAAAGAGCTATGTAAAGATTCTGCAAAATGTATTTTGTGTTTCACAGAAAAAATAACATCATATGAATCATTGTAACAAAATGAGCATGAGTAAATAATGAGAGGATTTTCAATTTTGGGTGAACCTTTCCTTTAAAATAAATTTTTGTCCTACTAAAACCCCTTTTGTCAGCTATTAGATTAATATATCACAAGCTATCATAATAAACGAGCAATGACACATTGTCCAAATAATGGCAGCACAAGCTTTAGGAACTAGGGTAAGAACCGCATCTACACTGTGGACTGAAACCTTACTTAAACATTTATAAAAGGCAACTTTTCTTTTGTGTTTAGATTCTAATTAATTGGTGGCCTCTGATGTGATTTTGATGTCATATTTACAGAGCTGTGAAAAAGTTTTTGCCCCATCCTGATTTCTTCTCTTTTTGTCTATATCTCATACTAAATTGATTCAAAAATTCAAACAAAATCTAACTTAAAACAAAGGCAATCTGAGTAAACACAAAATACACTTTTTAAATGATAATGTTATTTATTAAAGCAAAAAAGTTATCCAATACCAACTGGGCCTGTGTGAAAAAGTAATCATTCATTAAATCCCCAAATCTATGAAACTGCATTCATAATGGGATTCAGCTGGACTAGACACACTAATGCCTGATTACTGCCAGACCTGTTGAATCAAATCAATGCCTAAATATAACTTTTTCAGCAGCATGAAGTTGGCTAAAATGTCTCACCCAGTAGCACACTATGACAAGGTCTAATGAAATTCTCAAAATGATGAGGGAAAGGTAATTTAAATACGTCAGTCTGGGAAGGGTTACAAAGCTATTTCAAAGGCTCTGGGACTCCAAAGAATCACAGTGGGAGTCATTATATCCAAACAGAGAAAACTTGTCACAGTAGTGAACCTTCCAGAAGTGGCCGACCTTCTAAAATTCCTCCAAGACCACAGCAACGACTCATCCAGGAAGTCACAAATAAGCCAAAGACAACATCTAAGGAACTGCAGGCCTCTCTAGCATCAATAAAGGTCACTGTTCATGACTCCACTATCAGAAAAATACTGACCAAAAATGGCATCCATAGAAGAGTGGCGAAGCAAAAACCACTGCTAACCCAGAAGAACATTAAGGTTCATCTGAATTTTGCCAAAACACACCTTGATGATCCTCATTTTGGGAGAATGTACTGATGAGACTGATGAGTTGAAAGTGGAACTGTTTGGAAGACTGGGGTCCTGTTACATCTGGCGTAAGTCAAACACAGAATTCCACAAAAAGAACATCATAACTACGGTCAAGCATGGTGGTGGTAGTGTGATGGTGTCGGGATACTTTGCTGCTTCATGGCCAGGGTGACTTGCAATTATTGAGGGAAACATGAATTCTGCTCTCTACCAGAAAATCCTAAAGGAGAACGTCCGGTCATTAGTCTGTAAGTTGAATCTCAAGCGCAACTGGATTATGCAACAAGACAATGAACCAAAGCATAGGAGTAAGTCCACCTCCTAATGGCTCAAAAGAAGTAAAATTTAAGTTTTGGAGTGGCCTAGTCAGAGTCAACTTGAGAAACCAATTGAGATGCTGTGGCAGGACCTTAAATGGGCAATTCATGCTCGAAAAAACCCTCCAATGTGGCTGAACTAAAGCTGTTCTGCAAAGAAGAGTTGGCCAAAATTCCATCAAAGCATTGTGAAAGACTGATCTCCAGTTATCAGAAGCGTTTGGTTGCAGTTTTTGCTGCTAAAGGTGGCACAACCAGCTATTAAGTTTTAAGGGGTCAGTTAGTTTTTCACATGGGTGATATAGGAGTTGGATAACTTTTTTGCTTCAATTAAAAAAAAAAAAAAAAAAAAAAGATTTCAAAACTGTATTTTGTATTTACTCAGGTTGCCTTTGTTTTATGTTATATTTCGTTTGAAGATCTTAAACAATTTAATTTCATTATTAGTGTTATTAAAATACACAAAAATAAAAGAAATGTGGCAAATAGTTTTTCATAGGACTGTAATATCCTTATTAGGGATATTTAATATCCCTATTCTCTATCATTTCGATTTATTGTTTGATATATTAATTATATCTTGTTTAGATATAATGTTTAGATATAATTGTGGTTTAAAGGCTGACTGCAGAGGGCCGTGCGAGAGAGAGATCGTTTACGTACATGTCCGTCTTATGTGTGTTTGTGTCTTCCTTTAAGTTTACCATTAAACCATTATTTATATTGAAAAGCCGGTTCTCGCCTCCTGCTTTCCTTTGAATACCTTTACAAACACATAATTCAAAAAAGTCTTCGTAGGGTTTATAATACCGTTATGGCAGTGAATAGTGATATTATTTGTCACAATAACTTGGAATAATGCACTATATATTTCAAGTCCTCTGAAGTGATACAATCGCTTTGTGTGATGACAGAGGAAAATTTAAGTCATATTTCAAACTCCAATCAAATAATTAATAAACCACTTAAATTCAATATGGTGGCTATGTCGATAACATCAAACCTTATTGGTTCTCATTGCGTTTCATGACCGAATGTGAGACATGATGTTATGACATTTGGACATGAGACCTTTCGACCATTTCAATGCTTGCAGTGTAAACAACCTTAAGCCGATACGACATGATGGGAAGTGATGCAGCGTTGAACTCTTCTACTGTAGGCTAGTGGTGTTTAATTTGTGAACAAATCATTCTTTGTGAACAAATCGTTTAGTGAACGAATCGTTCTCATTCACCTCCATACACTGACTCTTGTCCACTGACATCTCTCCCTTTCGAAATCAATGAGCTCGATTGCGTTTCATACCTGTTAAGACTGTGTAACACAGTTAAAGGATGAGCAAGGAGGAGGCGAGAACCGGCTTGGCAACATAAATTATAATTTAATGAAACTCAAAACCAAAACACACAAACATAAACACACATGCCCGTAATTCTCTCTCTCTCGAACCATCGTCACCGGCCGCCTTTATCCGTCGCGCGCCTCATCAGGCCGATTGGGGACCGGGCGCGCCATATCCCTCCGCTCCACACTCCTCCCGGCGTTACCTCAGGCCGGGGTGCCACCGGCATGACGTACACCCCCCCATCCTTGGGGCGGGGTGTATCTTGTGTCCCGCGTGGTCATCCCCGCCTTCCTTGCCCTGGGAGGAGACAGGAGGGGAAGACAACAACAACAAATAAAAAAAAAAACAGGTGAGGGAAAAGGCCAACATGTTGCGACAGAGAGAGCGAGAGAGGAGAGAGAGAAAAAGCTCACTCACCGGTTCTCTGATGTACCGTCGCGTGGTCCTCGAACACTCCTCCACACTCAGGCGGACGACAGCCGCTCCAACCCCAGGCGAACCGGAGTCACACCTTCGACCCCCAGCGGGCAGAATGCCCCTCCGCTTTTCTGGCAGCAAATAGGGACACTCCTCCACCCCTGGCAGCAGCCCTACCGCTCCGGGCAGTCGGGGCGTTTCTTCCCTCCTCCCCTCGCAGACGGCGGTCTCCCTCGACCCCTCCGCGTCTCTGGGGACGGCAGGGCACTCCTCCTCCCCCGGCAGCGGCTCCCTCGCTCCAGGCAGTTGGGGTATCCAGTCCCCACTTGCCCCGTGAACGACGGCAGTTCCCCGCATCCGAGCGGTCGGTCTACTCCGTCACCCGTCAGATGGCAGCGGCGCTCCCCAGGGTGGACGGCAGTGTCGAGGACTCTGCGACGGGCATCCCTCCTCCTTCCCGGGCTTCGGCATCAATGTAACACAGTTAAAGGATGGGCAAGGAGGCGGCGAGAACCGGCTTGTCAACATAAATGATAATTTAATGAAACTCAAAACCAAAACACACAAACATAAACACACATGACGGACATGCCCGTAATTCTCTCTCTCTCGAACTATCGTCACTGGCCGCCTTTATCCCTCGCGCGCCTCATCAGGCCGATTGGGGACTGGTCGTGCCATATTCCGTCCTGGCCCCGCCCCCCTCTGCTCCACTGACTGACTATACCATGAGCCAATAGCATTTGAGTGCAGGCAGTGAAGGAGTAAATCATTGGTTTCACTCACTGAACGAATAGGCCCTTGCAATCTCTTTCAACAAGAAAAAGGGCAGGATGAAATAAAAATTCATAATTATTTTATAGGGCAATAATGTGTCTTCTTTTTGAATAGCTTGATAATAATGACCAGTTGGTCATTTGGTGCCATCTACATGCACAAAATTGTAATTTTCTGAAATTGTCTATGAATAAATCAATGAACGAGTCTGAATAAATCTTTTTGGTGAACGGATTCAAAAGACTCAAGTCAATAACATGATCAAAATCAACACCACTACAGACACAGTATTATACTGTATTCGTGTGTATAAACCAACCTACATTGAACGAACATTATTATAGCTAAAATTTAGCAAACCGACTTTTATGTGTAGAATTCTATGTTTTGCTGCTGTTTCCTGGTAAAATGAACACTAGAGGTGCTACAGCAACTGTGTGTTTTATTTACATTTACACAAATCATGACTACAACAGCTGATTAAGACTTTATAAACACTTTTTTATTGCTCTATTACTCACACCATGCTATTTTATGATATCAAAATAGTTATTTCATTTGAAAAACTATACATATTAACACTTGTATTACAGATCCGCCGACATTTACACACGTTTTCCAATGTGATTAACATCTGCGGTAGCTCGTCTGAGGGTGTTGGACTTTGGACTCGTAAGACAGCGTCTCGAGACCAGTCAAGCATGCAAGCTGACACACAAGATGAAAGTGTCATAGAAGCAACAGGAGATAATGTGCTTGCTTCAGAAAATTTGCTTTTCATGTTGTATTTCATTTTACAACAGTATTGGTTAGGTTTAGGGTAAGGCTGTCTGTTTTGTTCACCTCTCATTTGCTTTTATAAAACACTATTAGGTAGGTTTAGGTTACATTTTTAGGTTACGGAGGTATGTTACTCATAAAAACCCACGATTAATATTAAACTGAAAAATCTTGTCTGATTACGACACCATTTCACTTGCTTTTGGTGCATTTCATTTGGATACTGAAGCTGAATGTATAATGAGCACGTAATTTCATTTTGCAAAAATGTTGCCACAGTCACGTTGTTCATGAGACCAGGCTGGTATAAATGGTTTTGAAAGTGGTTGAGTCAGAACTATCCTTAAAACAATCTGTTTCATGAAGCACTTTTGGGTGTAGTCATTATTTTTTGTATGTTTAGTGTGAATTCTTTCCAATCCATGACATAGATGTGTTCACCTACCTTTATTCGATTACTTGTGGGACAGACCATAAAAAATTTAAAGTACTAATCGGTGAAATGTTAGCAATGTATACTAGCCATTAAATGACAAAATATCGAACCAAGTGGCATTTATTTTAAAGATAGTGACAAGTAGGGCTGGGATAAACGATTATCTTTTAAACGATTAATCTAGCGATTATTGTTTCGATGCATCGATTAACCTAACGATTCATTTTCCCAGGCCGATTCGATTGTGATTCGATTATCTCCCCATTAATTGACTAATAGCAATTTATACATGTTGATTTACATATCTGAATGAAAAAAAAAAATGAATTCCTTAACATTGCAATATATGTTTATTGCTCTTAAAATTCCAAAATAAAAGACTATACAAGTGCAAAGTAATGCATTCTTAGTCAGAGGTAGCATTCAATAAAACCTTGAAGCCTTGAAAACACAACTAGCTTACTGTATTCTTTACAATGTTTCGATTGTTTGGTGAGAAATGAATGACCTCTAATTAAAACCCGCCAAACAATATTGGCAAGGGAGATATTGCAATTATACGTATTGATTTGCTTCTCAGAATGATTTCCCCTCAGTCTTTCAGTCACTGCATTAGGGGATTGAATGAGTGGTTTTTGCATCAACTGTTCTTCATTGAGTCAGTTATTTAGACCAAACTACAATGCACACTTTGGTAGGAAAAACACAGCCTATTTATATTCAAAGCTTTATGTGTATCATACAATGTAGGTCGAAAATTGTTTCTCAGACTTGTTAAAGCTGATTTTCTCAAACATCAGAAGTTTTTGTGAATTTCAGCCTTGTTTAAAAGGGGGTCTTTTTAAGCAATCATCAATGTTAAACCCATGGCTAATAATATACTGCAATTGGAGAATTGCATGAGATTTGTTATGTCAAATGAAAGACAAATAGTGGCTTGTTATGTTGATTAATGTGTCTCAGTTTAATTATTTTCATAACCATTTCCATCGTGGGCCAAAACTTTGCTTTAGTACTCTATAATTTTGTATTTTGAATTATACAATAGATAGCTCTGCATTCAAAGCTGTTGTAAAATGCAGATAAACATTCCATGTTAATGCAACAAGTTGTAAACAGCATAATTGTAAACAATTTATTTTGATAAATTATAAATGTACATTTAAAATATTGAAATTAATCATGCCCCATCACCTGTACATAATTTACATAATACGTTTGTAACGCTTCCTTCCCGTTAGGTAAGTACCTGCATCTAACCTATTTGATGGAAGGAGCACCAGGTTCTTTTAAATTTAGCCTCTCGACTATAACCTTCTAATTGTAGTGTAGAGGCAGAGGCGTTTGGATCCATTTGCAGTAGTTTATTCACACAGGCGATCAAACAGAAAGAAGCAGACATAAACAGAAACAGGCTCTGATAAAGGGACAATCCAGTACTCGTAATCAGACACAGGCAAGGGTCAGGGCAGGCAGCAAAGGTTCACAGAGTTTAGAGTCCAGGCAGAGATCTAGGGTCCAGATAATAACGGAAATCAGGGAATAACGCTTGGTAATGTCTGCTGAGCAAAACAACACTTCGCAAAGTAACAATGAACGGGGCAGTCCAGATATAGGGGAGATAATGATGAACAGGTGACGGTGATGAGGATAATCAGATAGACCAGGCAGGGATGGAGATAGATAATGACCAGAGGGAAAGATGGAAAGTGCAGTTCTAAAACTCTGGAGAGAGGGAGCGGATGAAACCAGAGGGATGCGTAGCTGAGTGCTCCGTGACAGAGCCCCCCCCCCCTGTGAGCGGCTCCGGAAGCGAGGACCTGACCGACGACGGGGTCTTACACGGGGTCTTGGTGCGGGTCGATCTGGGTGGTCTTGATGGAAAGTGGAGAGTAACGAGGGGTCTAGAATATCCTGAGACCTAACCCAGGAGCGTTCTTCGGGACCGTATCCCTCCCAGTCAATGAGATACTGTAGTACCCCGCCGCGGTGTCTGGAATCCAGGACCATTCGCACCCGGTACGCCCCTGCACCGCCGACCTCAATGGGAGGAGCCTGCACTGGGGTGATCTCCTCCTGGACCACCTCTCTCCTGGGAGTAGTAGCGGGTCTGAAAAGAGACACATGAAAAGTGGGTGAGATGCGGTAATGAGCTGGTAGATCCAAACGAAAAGAGACTGGAGTGATCTGGCGGAGAATTTTGAATGGCCCGATGAACCGAGGAGAAAGTTTTCTGCAGGGAAGCTTAAGACAGAGATTCCTGGTGGAGAGCCACACCCACTGGCCAGGCCTGTATTGAGGTCCGCTGCGCCTTCTCCGATCTGCGTGCTGCTGATAGTGGCGGATAGCGCGCTGTAAGTGGACGTGGGCGGAGTCCCAGGTAGCCTCGCTGCGCCATAGCCACGCGTCCACTGCGGGGAGATCAGTTGGTTTTCCAGCCCATGGGAAGAGCGGAGGTTGAAAGCCTAGAACACATTGAAATGGGGTTAATCCTGTAGCTGGTTTCAACAGAGAATTCTGGGCGTACTCTGCCCAGACCAAGAAGCGACTCCAGTCGTGTTGATTCTGGTGGCAATAGGTGCGCAGAAAACGGATGAGATCCTGGTTGAGCCGATCCACCTGACCGTTGGCCTGAGGGTGGTAACCCGATGTGAGGCTTACGTTGATGTTTAGTTTGGTGCAGAGCTCTTTCCAGACTCTAGATGTGAACTGGGGACCGCGGTCAGAGACAATGTCATCTGGAAGTCCGAAGAGACGAAACACATGATTCACGAGATCCTCAGCTATTTGAAGGGTGGTAGGCAATCCAGCCATGGGAATAAAGCGGCATGACTTGGAAAAGCGATCAGCTACTGATAGAATGGTAGTGAACCCCTGGGACTGAGGCAGATCAGTAACGAAGTCCACGGCAATGTGGGACCAGGGGCGCTGAGGAACGGGCAGAGGTTGTAATAGACCTTGAGATGAGAGGATTTGACGGTATTGCAAATAACACACTGGTGGATGAGAGTGATGACGTTGGCTTGCAAAGTAGGCCACCAGAAATGGTTGAGACGAGCTGAGTGGTAGCCGTGATACCAGGATGTCCCGCACTGGGAGTGCTGTGAACCCATTGGAGGACACGATGGCGAAGCTCGAGAGGAACATAGAGGCGATCTGCAGGGCATTCTGGTGGCGCAGCGTGATCTTGCTGTGAAGCAGTTACCTCAGCAATTATATCCCATTGCACGGGTGCCACAATTAGCGTGGAGGGAAGAATAGACTCAGGTTTGGATGGTTCATGGGGACAGCCGAGAGAGAGCGTCAGCCTTCCCGTTCTTAGACCCCTGTCTGTAAGTGATCTTGAAGTTAAATCTGGAAAAGAACAGAGACCAGCGAGCTTGACGCGCATTCAAATGCTTGGCGGATCTGATGTATTCCATATTCCTGTGGCCGGGAGGAAAGTGAAAGGCTGACGCGCGCCCTCCAACCAGTGCCTCCACTCTTCAAAGGCTGCCTTCATGGCCAGGAGTTCACGATCGCCCACATCATAATTACATTCTGCTGAATTGAGCTTGCGAGAATGAAACGCACAGGGGAACATTTTGGCCGGGTTGCCATGGCCTTGTGAAAGAATGGCACCCACTCCTGTGTTAGAAGCATCCACCTCCACGATAAACTCCCTCTCTGGATTAGGGTGGTGAAGAATGGGAGCTGTGGTGAATCTCTCTTTCAGTCGTTCAAACGCTGAAGTGCACTCGGGAGACCACCTGAACTCCCCCCCCCCGGAGAAGGGATGTGAGGGGAGCCACGATAATGCTGAAATTCCGTAAAATCTGCGGTAAAAGTTGGCAAACCCCAGAAAGCGTTGTAACTCCTACACAGATGAGGGTTGTGGCCAATTGACCACAGCTTGGACCTTGCTATCCTCCATAAAGACCCCTTCGGCGCTGATAATGTAGCCCAGGAAAGAGATTCGGGTCTGATGAAACTCACATTTCTGAATCTTGGCGTATAGCTGATTGTCATTTAAGCGTTTCAGGACGGCTCGCACATCCCTAACGTGCGCTTCGAGAGTCTCAGAATAGATCAAGATGTCATCCATGTAAACTATGACGTTTCGGTTAAGCAGGTCTCGGAATATCTCGTTGACAAAAGCCTGGAACACGGAGGGACTATTGGAAAGTCCGAACGGCATAACCCAATATTCATAGTGGCCGGTAGTAGTAGAAAATGCTGTCTTCCACTCGTCACCCTTGCGTATGCGTATCAGGTTATAAGCATTCCGTAGATCCAGCTTGGTGAAGTACCGGGCTGTGCGAAGCATCTCCAAGGCAGCAGGAACTAACGGCAGAGGATATCGATATTTAATGGTCACTTCATTCAGGCCCCGAAAGTCAATGCACGGCCGGAGGCCACCGTCCCTCTTTCTCACGAAAAAGAATCCAGCTGAAGCAGGGGATGTAGAGGAAGTAATGAAGCCCTTGGATAGTTGCTCGTCGATATATGCTTGCATGGCCTCAGTCTCAGGCTGAGATAACGGGTAAACTCTCCCGCGAGGAGGTACAGCCCCAGGTAGGCGTTCAATGGCACAGTCGCCCGCTCGATGTGACGGTAGTTGATCAGCTTCTCTCTCGCTGAATGCCCGGCTTAAATCATGATAAACTGCCAGTAACTTATGAAGATTTGATTCCGTAGATGAAACGAGGCATGCTTCAGGACCTTGGACAGTGGGTGCGCAGTTCCTCTGACAACGGGGAGACCACTGGGAAATCCTCCTCTCTGACCAGGAAATCTGGGGGTTGTGATTCTCCAACCAGGGAAATCCTAGTATTACTGGATGAAGAGGTGAATTAATGGTAAACAGATGTATAGTTTCGGTGTGCTGAGAGCCGATGTTAAGCGTAAGGGGTTGTGTGGTGTACTGCACTCTGCCGGTCCCCAGGGGGCGCCCATCCAACGCTGCAACTGCCATCCGGGGATCACAAGAGACGAGAGGAAGACGATGAGTTTTGGCAAAAGCAAGATCAACAAAACACCCTGCCGCTCCTGAGTCAATTAATGCTTTAGTTTTGACACTCTTTGAATATAGCAAAATCTCCAAAATGAGTGAGTTTAGAGATGAAACATGAGGACTCACCGCAATCGAATCTGTGGATGTGGGTCTCCCAGGAGGTCTCACTGGACAGGAAGCTCACTCCAGCGCCTTTCCAGTGAGGAGCGAACACACAAAGGAGATACGGCTGTCGTCGGTGGCATGCTCCCGTGACTGGTTAAAATAGATCTCACACTGCATCAGAAAACCTTTACAAGTGATGGGTGATCCAGTGAATTTTTCGGGGAATGACATTTTGGGATTGCTGGAAGAGGTACTCACAACAGGCTGTGAAGGAGCAGGTGCGGCGGGTGCTGGAGCCTGATTAGCGGCCGTGATCGCTGGGGTGAGTGCTTGTACAGATTTCACCAGTTCCTCAGTGAGAGTAGTCAATTTAACCAGCTGCTGACGATGTGTAACCAACTCCGATGCTTGCGAAGAAACCTTGTGGGCTAGGCGGAACAAATCTGCTGGATTCTGTGATGGCGAAGTGTTCTGTAGTGTAGAGGCAGAGGCGTTTGGATCCATTTGCAGTAGTTTATTCACACAGGTGATCAAACAGAGAGAAGCAGACATAAACAGAAACAGGCTCTGATAAAGGGACAATCCAGTACTCGTAATCAGACACAGGCAAGGGTCAGGGCAGGCAGCAAAGGTTCACAGAGTTTAGAGTCCAGGCAGAGATCTAGTGTCCAGATAATAACGGGAATCAGGGAATAACGCTTGGTAATGTCCGCTGAGCAAAACAACACTTCGCAAAGTAACAATGAACGGGGCAGTCCAGATATAGGGGAGATAATGATAAACAGGTGACGGTGATGAGGATAATCAGATAGACCAGGCAGGGATGGAGATAGATAATGACCAGAGGGAAAGATGGGAAGTGCAGTTCTAAAACTCCGGAGAGAGGGAGCGGATGAAACCAGAGGGATGCGTAGCTGAGTGCTCCGTGACACTAATAACCCCAATTTCAGAATTATTAACTCCCCAGACATATGCACATGAACTGAAAAGGTTTAATAAACAATTATATTTATTTACATAAAAAAAACAGTCTAAATAAATATATATTTAACTTGCAAAAAAAACAATTATCTTTTATGGTATTTCAACCCTTTAGGCATTCCATACACTCACTGGAACATACTCTTAACCAAAAAAAACCTATTTTGGTGTTAAAAAGAAACTTAAATCCTGGTAAATATGCAATAAACATACATCAAATGTACATACAGTGGGCCCACACTCACACAAACACACAAACACACACACACACACACACACATGTTGTGTTTCCATGTTTTATGGGGACTTTCCATAGACATAATGGTTTTTATACTGTACAAACTTTATATTCTATCCCCTAAACCTAACCCTACCCCTAAACCTAACCCTCACAGAAAACTTTCTGCATTTTTACATTTTCAAAAAACATAATTTAGTATGATTTATAAGCTGTTTTCCTCATGGGGACCGACAAAATGTCCCCACAAGGTCAAAAAGTTTGGGTTTTACTATCCTTATGGGGACATTTGGTCCCCACAAAGTGATAAATACACGCTCACACACACAAACACACACACACACACACACACACACCGTTGCAGGCCTGTGTTGCAGCTTGCGTTCGGAGTTGCCTTTGAACTGTAGATTGGCCTCTTCACTCGTTTAGAGCCAACAAAACAATATGTTGAGTACCTGAAATTCCTCGACGTTCAATAATCACGCTCTCACTGGATTTCAGCTTTCGCACCGGCTCACAGGCCTCCTCTCCAGCGAACTGCGATGAATCATGCGCCGATAAAATTCAGTCTCTCGGCCTCTTTGCCGTCAGAATCCCCCGTAGCCAGAGGACCTTTGAGTGCGTCCGGAGACTCAAAGAGCTATCTGGATGCGTCCACGGTGCCTGAATAAATCCCTCGATGACTAAAACACACTCGTGCTTAGTATACAGTCTCTCTACATGTTCACCTGCAAACCATCTTTATGATTTTCGTCAGTGAACCATCACACATTAACTCTTCAGGAGTTTTAGTCAGCTCACTCAACAAAACAAAACTCTTTAGTGTTATTTCTTCTCAATATAACACAGACACGTTTTGAATTTAAACAAACAATACAGCGATTTACCTACTACTTATCCCTGTTCACAACTGCTCATCTCCGTTCTTTTTTTCATCTCTCTTCTCTTCTAGTCTCTCTATATAAATGCTTCACACACTCTCTTGATTGACATGTCAGTGCACGGATAACATTTACCTTGCATCAAAAAAGGCGTAAACGAACAAGGAATTAGCCTATCACATCAGGATGGACATAAAAACTGATAGTTACCACATGTTTGCACCAGTACATTTCACACAAACTATATACATTTTTGGGGTTTCCCTCAACGAGCCTTCCCAGGAGCGCTCGGTTCTTTTACCCTAAATATCTTATATAACGGTGTTTATCAAAGTACACCCTCAAATTACAATTTATATCACAGTTTATTTATTTTCAACCACAACCCTCATATATTACACTTATGTTACCAAATCACTCTAACATAGTGCTATTATTTAGTAACCCTATTTAACACGGGGTTACACGTTTTTATTAAAAAAAATTTACTATCAAAGCAGTTCATCCTCGAAATACCAAATGTATGTTTTGGTGAGTCTGCAGGCAATGCAACTTGCCAAGCTATACTGCGAACAGGCAGCATGGAGTATGGAGCCGTTCACACAGAGTGTGTTCTTGCATTCAAAAACAGCTAGACATGGCATCTTACAAAACGCACAGTCCATAGACAAGCTATAACAAATATTGCAGACGTAATACAATAATGTGCCCTGAGTAAACAACCCCTAAGCCTTAGATTGCGCCTGTTTAAACTGGATTGTGGGTGGAAAGTGTAAAAGATGCAGTTTTTTACACTGAAATACTGTTCAGTTTATTCACGCCACAATATATTGACTTCTATAACTACCTTGTGTAATGACTATCAAAACATTGATATTTATATTTTGAGCGGCCCGCTAAGCTCCATCTGTCTGTTTCTAGCTCAACCTCTAGTGTGAGTTTGGGGCATGGCTACTTGAACTAGCTATTCAGCCAGGGGAATATGAACCATGGCAGTTTTACAGAGAAAAAGAAATTTAGCTTTGCCTACAGATGTTAAAGCCAAAATTGGAAGACTTGCTAAAAGACACAGAGACAGAAAATGGAGTAAAACCAGAGTGAACATTGGCACTGCATTTACAAGGTGGAGGACACCCACCCACCATAATAACAAGATCGGCACGCAAGTCGCTAATACATCACCCCCTCCCCCTTGTCAACAACAGCGAAATGGTCAGAAACGACACTTGGTGTTGGAAAAGGTTGTTTGAAAACATACTTTATTTTTGCAATTCTGTTCGGTGCCACTTGTAGCGCAGAAATCACATACTTTACCTTTAACAATTTCTTAAATCTTTCAATAACATTCATATCAGTTTGACCAGTGCAGAACCAAAAATCCTGTTTTTATGATCATTTTAGAGCCAGAACACACATAATACAGTACAATAAACAGCTAGCTAATTAAACCCATCTGCACACTTTCATGATTGCAGTATAATGTTTATTTCTGTAAATGAAAGAATCTATTCTTAGTTTCTCAATATGGAGTGAATTTCAATGTAAGAATCAGTATGACGGCCCCTCACTGAGACCTTAAGCAGGTGTGCCCCGCAACAATAGCGAGAAAAAATATAAACGTCTTACATGTGCAACCTAGGTGTAAAATTTAAGCAGATTACAGTATGTCAATCAGACAAAGGGCACATAGCTGTACTTCAGTTGTGTTTTTCTATTTTACTTCAAAGTACCATGCAGTTGCGTTGATGCTATAAGGATGGTTCAATTTGATTCAACAAGCATCTCTCAAATTACATTAGCCAAGAACGATATGATACACAATAAAGAGAGGAAGAGTATTCAATGAAGCAAGCTAACGTCTGCGGTGATGATTACAAATTTAGAGCTGAGAGGTTTTATTTTAGCACTACACCACAGTTTTTTTCAGGACTTCAAAATATTACATAGTTTTAATCATGTTCTGATAATGCATTTTTGGATATCATTGGTGTGTTTACACACTTGAATATCAAAGCAGACTAAGTTGTCTAACTTTACAGCATTTTGCCCATTGTTGGCGTATTCAAGCATTGAAATCTCAAAACCTAGTGAATTGCCTACCTAGATAGTGTTTTTGGTTGTCATAGACACATTTGCACATTCAAATCTCTAAACATAGTATGTTGTCTGCCTACAAAGATAAACTTTTTTTGGACATAATGGGTGCATTCGACAATTTGAATCTCAAAACAAAGTGAGCTTCTTACCTAGGCAGCATTTTTTATTTCCTACGGTGGCCCAATCATGCCACATACTTATAATTTTTTTCACTCAATTATGTCATAAAAACAACATATTTTCTCTTAATAACAAGATAGTTACAATACTGTGCAAAATTCTTAGGCATATAAGATGTTTCACGAAAGCATTTGTCTTAAGATATGTTTATTTACGTCTTCAACTTTAGTGTGTCAATAGGAAATATAAATGTTAGACTCCCAAACATTCCTTTTGCAAATAGAAAAAATTAGAAAAGAAGAACTGGGAGCCCTACATCAGATATCATGCCCCCCAAAAAGCCCCCCACTGAACATTGTGTCAGTCTGAGATTACATAAAGAGACAGAAGCAATTAATAGATAAAAGAACTGTTGTGGATTCTCCAAGAAGCTTGGAACATCCTATCTGCCAATGTCCAGTTGTACCTAGGAGAATTGGTGCTGTTTTCAAAGCTAAGGTGGTCACACCAAATATTAATTTTGCTTTTTTTATGTTTTCTGGATTTTGTATGGCATTAAGTGATAAATTAAAACTATTTATGTCATTATTTTTGAAGACATCCTCACTATGTAAAATTTTTCACATGTGCCTAAAAAATGTTCACAGTACTGTATGTAGCAAAAAATGACATCTTTTCTATTAAAAACGAAATAGTTCTGTCATAAAAATGACATTGTCATATTACCGTCTAAACAAGCATCTGACAATAACCGGTAACTATAGCTACGTATCAGATAATTTTTATGACATATCTTTGTTATTATGAGATAATATGTAGTTGTTATGACATAATATCTTTGTTATTATGAGAAAATATGTAGTTTTTATGACAATATCTCATTATTATGAGAAAACATGTAATTTTTTTGGACAAAATATCTCTTTGTTATGAGAAAATATGTCGTCATTACAAGAGATGTCGTTTTTATGAATTAATATCTCGTTATTTTGAGAAAAGATGTAATCTTTATGACACATCATCATTACAAGTAAAGATGTTGTTTTTATGATATATCTCATTACGAGAACTGTTTTTATTTTCATTACATTATATCGTTATTACGAGAACAAAAATCATTTTTATGACAATCTCATTACGAGAAAATATTTCTTTTTTTTACATAATATCTCATTATTACAAGAAAATATGTAATTTTTATGACATAATATCTTGTTATTATGAGAAAAGATGTAGTTTTTTTAACATAATATCTTATTATTACTACAAATTATGTTGTTTTTATGACACAATATCTTGTTAATTCAAAAAAATATGTAGTTTTTATGTCGATATCTCCAGTATGAGAGCTGCGTTTTCTGTCTGGGCCGCTCCCACACAGAGTCAGCTCTCATGGAGACAGACTGTCATCACTGTGAGGACATGAGTCTCAAGAAGCTTCGCTCACGAATTGCCGTCGTTCTGAGGAACGATTCAGCCTCTCGAGCCCTCCCACCCACCTCTTCTGTGATACCTGAGGATTCACACGAGGAGGCACGGCGGGGCTGTAAGGTCGAGCATAATTAATTTGAGGTGGATTTTTTGCCGGTACATGCCCCGCGAGCCCCTCAATCTCCACGAAGCGCATGTTTCCCAATAAGCTATGTGCAAGACGAACTCTGGCCCTCTGAAGGAGCATGCGGCTTTGTCTCGTTTGATGGATCTGATGCTGGGGATGATAAGGATGATAATGATGATGTCATGTCTCTCGCTGCATCAGGTAAGTGGTGAGGGCCGTGTACGTACCACTGATAGGGAGATGCTTTGCGTCCTTGCATGGGCAGTCGAAGTACTCATCATCGTGTTGTCTCCCCCAGAGGAACCTGGGCAGTCTCGCCTTGATGAGTGGTTCTTGCAGTCTGGATGCAGTAAAGCGGCTGTGTCCCACAGATCTGCCCCGTTTTTCCTGGCACGTGCCACTCTCAGCGCTCATGTGCAGTAGCGCCGTTCTCATGAATGTGGACCATGGGGAAAAGAATGGCTATAGCCAACTACCCCCTGTGGAGAAACAGGGCGTGGAAATCACAGCTATACATCCTTCATCCTAAGCTGTGTAGACGGACATCCACACTGGTGGGAAAAGCCTACTCGGCTGCAGGACAAGCTGGATCTGCACTCCACGCAATGGCAGTGCTCCAGGTATTTCTAGCAAAGCTCCTCAGACAAATGGATGAGCAAGGCTTTGATCCAGAGACTTTCAAAGAGCTACGGGCCGCTATAGACTTTGTGTGCCATGAAAGTCACGGTGCAGGCCATCGTCATGTCCATGGGCAACTTGGTCATTCTGGAGCGGCATATATGGCTGACCCTCATGGAGATGAGTGACAGGAAAAAACATCTCTGTCTGTCTAGAGATATGTATGCTCCAGTGTCTCCAGCAGGCCTCTTTGGCAGCACGGTGAGTAAGTTTGCTGAGCTTTAGGTCGTATCATACAGTGAGAAAACCAAATTGCCATCTGTCCCATTTTGAGGATGCGTGGCGAGCCATAACGGCCATTTCAGAATGGGTGCAAAAAACGAGTGAACGTGGTTAGACGATCCAATTTGCACGCCGGCCACACTGTTTCAACGTCGTTCTGTCTTCCACGTTTTTGTCTGAAGACATGCCAGTATTACGAACAGTGGTACAACGTTTTTTGGAGTCCACCTCGACTCCACGAGCAGGCATGCGTACTTCACAAGCATGCACGTTCAGGCGATTCTACAGTGTCTATCTCAGTTCAAACTGGGGAGAACACTTCCACTGAAACTGTTTCAGAAAGCTTTGGGGTTTATGGCAGCGGCATCAGAGACCTCGTCAGTGCTGGCTGAAGCACAGCATGCCACAACATGCTTGGTGCCAAGGGCGCATGCGCATCACTATATCCCACCGCTCTATAGCTGTTTTAGCACCATGGAGAACTCCTGCATTTTACCAGCGAAGTGTCGCACTGGGGCAAGTTGTCAGGTGGATAGTGGTGACTACGCATGCTTCCAACACAGGTTGGGGGGCAGTGTGCAATGGACGCCTGACTTTCGGCACCTGGACAGGTGCAAGGAGGGCATGGCACATCAACCGCCTAGTGCTATCAGCTGTAATTCTAGCCTCAGTCAGAAATAGCGAACTGTCATGTCCTGGTTTGCTCATACAAAATGACAGTTGTGGCATATATAAAGAGCCATGGTGGCATTCATTCACCACCACTGTTTGACAGGTCGCCTCCTCCTTTGGGGCGAGCATCATCTCCTCTCCCTGAAAGCAACATATATTCCAGACCACATGAATTATGACGTGGACCTACTGTCACACCAAGGGGTGATACCGGGTGAATGGAGACTTCATCTTTAAATTGTGTTAAGGATTTGGGAAATATTTGGCAGTGCAGAAATCAATCTATTTGCCTCAGTGGAGAATACCCACTGCCCCCTCTGGTAATCGAAGTCCCAGCCCCGCTTTATGCGTTTCCCTCGGTATTCCTGATTCACTCTGTCATATGCAAAGTCAGGAAACGGTTCTATTAGTTTTGCCGAAATTACCCAACCAGCCATGGTTTCTAGAAATGAAGGAGAAGCTGTACAGCTCACCATGGGAAATACCAGTGAGGAGGGATCTCCTCACTCAGGCGCAAGGCACAATCTTGCAGCCCCCAGCCCCAGCTGTGGAACCTGCATGTGTGGCCCCTGAATGGGGCACACTATACATGCCAGAACTGACTCGTTCAGTCATGAACACCATTTTACAGGATATAGCACCGTCCACGAGATGCCTCTACACACTAAAATGGAAGGCAATCACTGATTGGTGTCTCTCACAAAGCAAGGAACCTGTAAACTGCCACATACATGAAATTCTAATATTTCTTCAAGAGCGATTAGGTGCATGACTCACCCCATCAATGCTCAAAGTGTATGTATCAACTATATCTGCGTACCACGCACATGAAGCTAGCGCCTCTATAGGCAAGCATGATTTAATCATAAATTTATTTAAAGGAGCAAGACAATTAAACCCACCTCGGCCGGCTACAGTTCCGACTTGAGACTTAACTTTAGTCCTAAAAGCTCTCTGTTCCCCATATGAGTAGCTATGCAATGTCCAGTACTGAGTCATAAAGGAACGTCTTGGTTACGTATGAAAATAACATTTTCGGGCATTATTTAAAAGGTGAAACATAAAAAAGTAATTATCAGAGGAACACAGAGGAATAAAAAAACTCCACCTCTACTCCATAATGTTTCTGCCTTAAAGAACAGAATACACAGTATATTTTTCTACCTCTGTTTGTATTTTAGGTTTAGTCCATGTACAGTGTATTCAGAAAGTATTCAGACCCCTTAATTATTTTGTTTTCACATTTTATTATGTTACAGCCTTATGCTAAAATGCTTTAAAAAAAAATTCACATCAATCTACACTCCATACCCCATAATGACAAAGCAAAAAAAAAAAGATTTTTGATAACTTTAATTAATTAAAAAGAAAAAACGTAAATATCACATTGACATAAATGTTGAGACCCTTTGCTATGACACATGAAATTTAGCTGCATCCCATTTCTCTGGATCATCTTTGAGATGTTTCTACACTTTGATTGGAGTCCACCTGTGGCTTGGTAAGACACACACCTGTCTATATAAGGTCTCACAGCTGAAAAGGCATATCAGTGCAAAAACCAAGCCAACTGAACTTCCTGCAGAGCTCGAAGACAGCATTGTGTCGAAGCATAGATCTGGGGAAGGCTATAAACATTTTTAACTACATTGAAGGTTCCCAAGAGCACATTGGCCTCCATAATTCTTAAATGGAAGAAGTTTGGAACAATCAAGCCTCTTCCTAGAGCTGGCCGCCCATATAAACTGAGCAATAGGGGGAGAAGGGCCTTGGTAAGAGAGGTGACTAAGAACCCGATGGTCACTCTGGTAAGCTCCAGAGATAATTTGTGGAAATGGGAGAAATTTGCAGAAGGACAACCATCACTGCAACACTCCACCGATCTGGGCTTTATGGCAGAGTGGCCAGAAGGAAGCCTCTCCTCAGATCAAGACACATAAAAAAGCACCACAATGACTCTCAGACTATGAGAAACAAGATTCTCTGGTCTGATGACATGAAGATTGTTTGGCCTCTATTCCAATTATCATGTCTGGAGGAAACAATGCACCGCTCATCACCCATGCAATATCATACCAACGGTGAAGTATGGTGGTGGTAGCATCATGCTGTGGGGGTGTTTTCCAGTGGTAGGGACTAAACGCAGCAAAATACAGAGATAGCCTTAATTAAATTTTGGTCCAGAGCACTCAGGACCCCAAATTGGGCTGAAGGTTCGCCTTCCAAAAGGACAATGATGCTAAGCACACAGCCAAGACAGCGCAAGAGTGTCTTAGGACACTTTGTGAATTTCCTTGAGTGGTCCAGTCAGAGCTTGGACTTGAACCCAATCGAACATCACTGGAGAGACCTGAAAATGACTGTCCACCAATGGTCCCCATCCATCCATCCTGACAGAGCTTGAGAGGACCTGCAGAGAAGAATGGCAGAAAATCCTCAAATCCAGATGTGCAAAGCTGGTCACATCATACCCAAAAAGACTTGAGGCTGTGATCACTGCCAAAGGTGCTTCAACCAAGTACTGATTTAAGGGTCTGAATACCTATGTCAGTGTGATCTGGTTTTTGCTTTGTCATTATGGGGTATGGAGTGTATATTGATGTGAAAAATATAATACTTTAAAGCATTTTAGCATAAGGCTGCAACATAACAAAATGTGAAAAAAATAAAATAAATTAAGGGGCTGGAACATTTTCTGAATGCACGTTATAAAAGTGTTGTTGGAGTAGGCAGCTGTACTTGTGCAATACCACAGTCAGGGACCTCTCTCATGGGGAGCGTTTGATTCACAGTAATTAAATGAGGATCTGAGGACCAATATTGATGTAGCAGGTGGTTGGACTGTTATAATGACTAGACAGCTGCATCAGTCCTGCACACTGCACCTAATGAATAGTCAAAGTTAGATGGGAGTTTGTTTGTACAGATGTACAGATGCGTCCAGATGTCCTTGAGTGGCACTAGCTAAACATTAATGACCTGAGATATTGGTGAGGACACTGGGAAAAAAAAAACCAGTAGGGTGACAGCAGAGGACAGGCCACCTGGAGCTGTCCTCTAAATGTTCCCTTTGTTTTTCCAGTGTGCTTTATAAAAAAAAAAAAACAACCGGCATTGTAAAATAATACCTAATGTCACAGGTTACCAGTGTCATGCAAGATCCTATCACCTCAAGCAATCATATCCACCTTGGACCCTTTGTAGTGCCTGTTCAAAAACTTACAGAAAAATCTTGTTCTAGAGCAGACAGATTCATGACATTGGCTTAATTGTGTACTGTTTGTTTTGACCAACAGAGGGGGGTGCTCGCTAAAAACCTGTCATATCACATCAGAAGACATTAATTAAACCACCAGAGTTGTATGGATTACCTTTATGCCGTCTTTATGTCTTTTATAGCTTAAAGTTTGGACCCCATTTACTTCCTAAAGATATATTTACATTAAATCTCCATCAAAAATATATTTGTTTGCTTTCTGCAGAGAAAAGAAAATCAGAGTTTGAGACAGCATAAGGATGAGTAAATGGTGAGAGAATTATAATTTTAGGGTGAATTATTCCTTAAACAAGAGATGCTTCGGTCACCATGACAAATTCCTTGTGTGTGTTAAGCATACTTGGTAATCAGAATCAGAATGAGCTTTATTGCCAAGTATGCTTACACATACAAGGAATTTGTCTTGGTGACATAAGCTTCCATTGCACAACCAAAACAGCAACAAGGCATAGATAATATATATATAAAAAAAAAAATGTATTTATTTATTTATTTTAGAATAAATATAAAGCTCATTCTGATTAATGCTTGTCTGATAGTGAGTTAAACTTTCAACTACATGTGCTCATCAACATTAGAATGCCAATGTATTGACTTAAACAACCACTTTGTAATATTAACCTCAGCCTTATATTGTGCTGTTGTTGGTCTTGTTTCTTGTTTTCGAGGCAAAATAGCCAGTTTTCCCAATGTCAATCACTTCTGGAGCCTGCCGAGACTTAATGTCAAGAGTCAACAGGAGTCCACTTACAATGTAGCCCAGTAACAGTCCATTACAATGTAGAAGGGAGCTTGGGTTTATGAGAAAATGCACTCTACAGTCAGAACTTTCAGAAGTGGGCAGTGTAACATACAACCACTTGAGCAGATGTTGGCAGAGAAGGTTTGGCTTCTACAGACCTTCTTAGAAGACTATTGTGGGCTTCACTGTGCAGTTTTTTTCTGTCCTTTATGATTGTTGCTTGTCAGATTGTACCAGTGTTTGCGGCAATGCAATTTAGGAACAGTATTGCACTGCTGGTACTGAACTGAATCTGCAACATCATAGCATGAATTCTGTCCTTAAAACTAAATTGTCGATATCATATATTTTTTTAAACTAATGGGTACAAGTGAACACAATAAAACCATTCTAGAATACATTCAGGTAAGGGTCAACTACATTAAGGTTGATTTTTAAGGACAAGGGCATTTAAAAAATGTCAGGTCGTAGCTTGTTGTTACATGTTTTTTCAGAATGTATTAATTTATACAATATATTATTTACAGTATTTGTTGGCCAAATTTGTACTGTTTGAAATGTCTAAAATAAGCAGTTTAATGGCAGATTCAATTGTGACAACTTTCTCCATGTAGTGTGACACTGTGTGCTTTTCTGTACCGATCTGGATTTTTTTGGAACTGTTGTAGATTTTTTTTCCACAGTGGTGCTTCGAAAGTAGTATTAGAATAGACTGACAAAGCAATTGACCAATCACGAGTAGCCATGTCACTACAGACATTCCACCAGAGTGGGAATGGCTTGTAATCGAACTGCTCCGAACCATGCTCAAATGGAAATACTACTGTAACCATAATATTCCATGTTCACAAATGTTTGTGTAAAAGCACTTAGCATGTCTCACTATTGGGGCATCTTATCACAAAAGGTCTAGGTGTGTTCGATGAAATGTATAATTTGTCCTGGGCAATAATGGTGAAAATATTCAATATTCTTTTTTGTAGTCAAGACTTTAAGGTACGGTATATACCTATACAGAAATTGACTATGAAAAACAAATCTACCCTGAGAAATATTAATTGGAGAACTAGCGTTGGTTTCGCCATTTATATGGAAGGGGTATTCCACAGCTTGGTGTGCATAAAATTTGTTTAACGTATGTTGCGGTGACAAAAAAAACACTTGACAGGAAGTGTAAACAGTTACCTCTAGGGCTGGGCAATGTGGCCAAAATTGTTATCACGATAATCTTTTTCATATTGTTTGATATCGATATTTATCTCAGTATACATTTACACATTGCATGTTCTTTTTTTATTTCAAAGCTGATGGAAGAAAAGAAGAAAAAAGAAATTCTAAACAGTCAAAATAGTCTCTACAAAACTGCACAGGGGGTCCAGAGATGGCCACAGCAGTGGGGTCTGCGGGATCTTTTACCAATTTTACAGTCTTTTACCGTTTATCAATTGAAATTGAATGTTAAAAGATCATTGGAAAGCAGTCAATGGAAAGGAGGCGGCGAGAACCGGCTTTTCAACATAAATAATAGTTTAAAAATAAACTGAAACAGAAGACACATACATGACGGACATGTCCGTAAACTATCTCTCTCTCCCGCACAATCCTCCGCAGTCAACCTTTATCCCTCTCCGAGGCTTGATTAGCCTGATAAGGGACCGGGTGTGTATGATCACGACCCGGCCCCGCCCTCCGCTCTGCCACAATCATCTGTTTGTTCTGAAGCATAGTGACAGCAGTCCAGTATTTGTTAGAATATTTTTACATTAAAATAAAATATTTTTTATATTTCTTTAGATTCAGATACCCATGTATGGGGGCATAGAAGCCCTTGTGACTGCGGAATGATGCTGAATGTGGGTTCAGGGCTGTCCCGAGAGAAAGTTTAGAAAACTTCTTTAAAAAAAATGTACAAAAAAACTTTTCTATTCTTTCATTATAGTGAGAGACTATTCTACAACTAGTAATTTTAGTCTTTCCTTATCCATTCCAGACATCTAATTTATTTTCACAAAATTAGAACAGATTATTATTATTAAAGGCTCGTAACATGCTGATTAATAAAGATACATTTAGAAGGGAAACCACATTATGGTCTAAAAGGTGTCCAATGTCCACATCACTGTTGTTCTGTCGCGCTCTTCACTAGAGATGATGAGAGGGCACAAACGTTGTCATGAAGTCTTGCGGTGCAGATGGAATCAATCGGCACTCACATCGCTAGGAGAGAGCTTGCTCCGCACCGCTGTCAATCATACGATCCACCTTGCGAGCATGACGCTCGGCTTTCATAGGAATGAATTGAAAACGCTCTCAGATTCGCTCACAACGCGCCAGTGGAAACGCAGCCTGAGAAAGACGAACTTCTTGTGTTTTAGCGACACGCAATAAATATAGAAAATTCCTCAAAAGCTTATCGTGAAAACCTAAAAGCTTAATATTTTCTTTGTCGTGATATATATCGATATTGTTTTATCGCCCAGCCCTAGTTACCTCTATGGATTGCACTTAAATCGTTTAATGCACACCTAACCACAGATTAGATCTAAATCAGACACAGTGGTATATTTATTTTAATTAATAAAAAAATCACACCTAGCTGTGGATTACCATGTACTTCCCCTCATCCTCGTATTGCCAGACAGTGAAAGATGGCTTTAATGAAAAAAAAATTTCCTTACAGGATCTATGGGAAATAAGGGGAAACATGGGGTATATTTCAAATTTTTTCCAATTCAGATTCTGAAATACAGGACTGATAAACACTGGTCAGGGCTCAAAATTAAGAATTATTTTTTCCCAGTTGGGCCAGTGCTTCAGATTTTTACTGACCCTGCCAAAATTTTCACTGGCTCCAACACAAAAATGACAAAAAGCTGTTTTTACCATTGTGGCTTTAAAAAATATGCCCGAAGATTAATATTTTTTTTACATATCGTCATGGTTACTGTTGTAACCTCCGTTCCCCGAGGGAAGGAACGAGACGTTGTGTCGAATGAAGTGACACAAGTGGTCTTCCTGGGACGCCAAACGTAACTCTGAACCTGAGAAAAGGCCAATGTCAAGTTGGCAGACAGAATTTGCATGCCCCGCCCCAGACATACGAGTATAAAGGGAAGCGGGGCAGCGAGTGCCAGTCAGGATTTTGCCAGGCTAGAGATTCTTCAGCGCTGGCCTGCCGATGCTGAGCATTCGTGGGGCCAGACGACCATTTTCGCTAAATAAACACCAACAGAAAACTCTGATGCAAACCAGAGATTGATTTCATCTGTTCGGCAATTTATTCCTTCTCAAATAATTACACAATTTCAATGCAAGTCAAAGTGTCATATCCATTTATTTGTTTATTTGGCAAGCAGTCCTGTAATAGGCGAAATAATGAGGTGTAAGACGGTCATTTTTACAAAAAGAAACCACCAACAGTACTCCAACGCAAACCAGAGGTTGATTTCAGCTGTTCATTGATTTGTTTCTTCTCAAATTACATAATTTCAATGCAAATCAATATTTTATGTTCATGTGTTTATGTATTTGGTCAGTACAGTAGCCATGTAATAAGCAGGATAATGTACAGTCAGCCGGTTACCGCAAAATAAACCCTGTGATACAAGACTACTCTGCTTCGTGTCAGTGTCCTGATCACCCTGTCGGGGTTTATTGTGTGATAACAACCGGCTGACTGCATATTATATCTAACTTATCCCTTACACGTGAGCTTTTTATTTATTTTTATATATATGTTTTTATTTTCTATCAATCTTTGAAGTACTTAGTATATTATACAAGTATTATATAGATGATAATGTCATGTAACAGTTGCTTTGGGCAAAAATGCATTGTCCCTTGTCAGTTTCTATAAACATGTAGCAACATGCATATCAGAATGTTTTCATTGACTATGTTTACATGGACAACAGTAAGCACGCAGCTCATTGCGAGAAAGTGGAGTATTGCTAGAAAGTAGCATTCACATGCACTGTGTAAGCAGCATAGTCTTTTTCTCCCGTAGACACGTGGCTCGGTCGTTAAGCAACTTCACAGCAATGTAATTTCCCTGCGACGCTTGTGTAAATAACAAACATTATATCCGTGGAAGACTTCACTATTTTATTCACTTTGTTTCAAGATATTCCAGAGTTGTTGCTGTTTATTTTCTTAACTTTCCATCATGATCTTCAGCAGAATCATGCTGCAATGGTGAGGATTCCCTCTTACATAAAACTCTGGGTATTCCCCAATGTATGACCTCATGTATGCGAATGTTCAATATTTTAGATTGTTGTGTCGAAATGGGTATAGTTTATAGTGTATGTGCTTTTCCAATTTTATAGTGTACATGTTACCATTCTTTCCGCTTATACATGTGTTTATTTCCTCCCACCTTGACTATTGCAATTCGCTTTTCATGTGTCTTAGCAATACATCCCTAAACCGATTACAAGTGGTCCAAAATGTTGCTGCCAAGCTTCTGACCAAGTCATCTAGAAGGTCTCATGAAACACCAATTCTGATTTATTTACACTGGCTTCCTATCAAATTTAGAATCCAGTTCAAGATTCTTGTGATTATGTTAAGAGCCTGGTGAGGAGTATTCAATATTAAAGAGCTACTGCAGATATATAATAACCAGCTGGAATCTGAGATCCTCTGATCATGTTTTGTTGGTTGTTCCTCACTCAAGGCGCAAGACAAAAGGAGACTATGCCTTTAAGGTTGTAGCTCCTGAACTTTGGAACCCTCTCCCATTGGACTTAAAATCTGTGGACTCTGTAGACACTTTTAAAAAGCAGTTTAAGACCCACTTGTTTAGACTTTCTTTTGTTTAAATTAGTTTATTCTTAGTTAGTTTTTTCTCTTGACTCATTTTTTTTCTGGTTGTCTGCATTTATGTCTGTTACTCTTATATATTAGATTTTTAGTCTTTTATTGTAAAGCACTTTGTGATGTCTGTTCTTGAAATGTGCTTTATAAATACAGTTTATATATACAGTTTACTTTCTTTGTTGACTTATTATATATTGGGCTCCATCCTATGACTATAGTTATCTGGTCTGTTCCACACACATATTAGAATGCTACTTATGCGGTTACAACCACATAAGCCGTGTTCTCAGAGAGAAAATCAGGTGTATTAAACCACTTTCATTAATCCCTTAAATGCTGTGAGGAAATCAGCATTCTTGTTTACATGACATGTATGTAAATGTGGTCATTGTCTGTAGTCATAGTGTAGTGATTGGTATGTCTCTCTCTGTTCTGAGTGCAGACAGCTGACTGTATTTGATATTACATGCCATTAAAAGCATTCAAATCACAGTTGCTCAGCTAAAACAGGGTTATGGTTTAGTCTTATTATTATTATCATTCATTCAACCAGGAGCACTAGTTAGCAGTTCACTTTTCCAAGGTCAGTGCAACCTGTAAAGACTTCAGTTGCTTTCTTTGAGACAGGAGTCTCTGTTTCAATCATAATAAGCTGTACATACTTTTAGAATGACAAAAAATGGCTATGAACTATTTTTTTAAGGGCATGGACGGACATCCTTTAGCAGTAGTGCAAACAGATAACCTGGGATTAGGTTCAGAAAATCGTTTACCCAGTAGTTATGGCTTATTTACTCACCATTCACTTCCATAGTATGACAAAGGGCAGCTTAAACAGCCTGCCTAACATAGCCTCTGTTTGTGCAACATGATCATACGGGAAGTCAACATGTTTCCACCGAATAGTTTAGTACCCTGATATTAACTCCATTTTACCAAGTTACTGAAAAGCAACATCTCCCATCAGGCATTTTTGCATCAAGTTCAAGTGTGTTTACCTTCCGTGGTGTGACCATTAGTGTGTTAGACCTGTGTTCTTGTTCCACGTTGACTCTACATTATTTACAACTAAAAACAACTTGCTTTCAAAGTTCCCCTCTGTGGACATTTAACCCACAAACTAGAGATCACATGTGCCCATACATTTAAAAACACTTCCCGTTTCGGGACACTGGGGGCAGTGCTTTGAATTTCAGTGAGCTTAGACAGAGTTTAGATCAAAAACTGTCATCCTACTGTTTCCAAATTCACTGAGATCTGGCTTGTGGTCTGCAGAAGAGTAAATGATGACTGAATTGTCATTTTTGGGTGAAGCACACACATGCAGTTGTGGACAAATATGTATTACTTTTACAATAGAAGTACCTGTAGACTTTTACTGTGGAATTTGTACTTCTAAAGACAGACCTCTGGCTATGAGGAGGTCCTGGGTTTGTATATTTGCTCATTGTAAGCTCTGGACAGCACAGCACATGTAGGTTACTAATAATATCTGTGGTGGGAGGGCATGCTATTAAAAGATGGCCTGGCCTGTGGGAGATGTCCAGCTCCAGCCCAAAGGGCATGGGAAGCCCACTCCTACAGCTGCCTTGACATGTCTTCACCAGCAAGACCTCAGGACCTCACAATAGGATGCTCTGTTTAATGGCTTCAAAACTAAAATCAGGCACAATGCCATCACCTTAAATCAGGGGTAATCACTGGCTCACCAGCAACGGCGAGAGAGGAGTAGACTATTTTATTTAAATAAATTCTGCACCTGCATTCCAATCTACATTTTCATGTTATCCTTTCTCATGATCACGCAGTGTGCTTTCATGAGCTAAATGGGACGCTAAACAAAAAGTTAAAATGTGACGTGACTGCAGTATACCCAACAGACTCCTGCAGCGTGTGCAAGTCATTTGTGCATCACGACCCGGCAGCGCTTCAGGTTCGGTTAATCACGTGAGTAAACATGCACGCTTCTGTCAGGCTGCATGGATGACAGCCTACATTGCGTGTTTCATTTGTTTCTTTTAGCTCTCAGAACAACACGTGATGAAATAAGGAAAACACCACTATTAATCCTTGAGATTTCCAGCCCAGCATACAGGTACACCATCCGTAAACCATAGTCACACCCAAAATGAAACGATTATAAGATAAAATATATACCCACATTGTTGGGTTCAAAAATCTTTTCAAGTCTATTCAAAATATAAATTATAAAGTTTTAGGATTTAGCAAATCGGAGTCACCTAAAAGGGCTAAACAGTTGATCGGCTTGTGATGTGTGAATAGCTTTGCACGTGCAACGTGAGTCTCATCACTCTTTAATAGTGTTTATTCTCCCATTCAGCATATATTTGCATGTTTTTTTTTGTATTGCTTTGGGGGGGAAATTTTTCAATTTCAGCCAGTGAAAAGGTTTTCGACCCCTGTCTTAAATAATCAACATCAGCAGCTTATATAATAATTTTATTGGCTGGATCTTGAGACTGAGAGACAGTAATGGAAATTATCCACTTTAAATGATAAAGTTTAACATCAAATTTGGCTTTTTTTGTGGTTTAAAAGGCAATATTAAATTGTCCTGAGAATAAGGGGGTCTTGAAAATTACAGTATGTCACAATTAGGGCTGAAACAATTAGACAAAGTTATCATCAACGTTGACGATAAAAAATTCTGAAAAATTTTCATTGTCAAATTGTCATTTGATCTCATTTAACGTAACATGAGATCACACTAAACACTACAAAGATGTGCAAGAACAGCAGTACAGTTTGCTCCTTACTAAGGAAGAAAACCGCTCACATACGCTCTCCAAACTTTCCAAACAGCTTCAGGTGATGTATGCAATGTATGGGAGAATTATACATAAATACCAAATAAGTTGCTGTGGAATAATTGGAGCAGGAGCTGCCTCTCCTCTGAAGCAAAACTTGAGTGTCGTGCATCTTTAAACAATATACACTGCAAAAAATTTTTTTTATATGGTTTTGTTTTGGTTGTTTTACAATATAAATATCTAAAACTCCTTTAAAACAATGTACATTTTCTTTAGAAGATATACTGCAGAAGAAAAAATAGTATCTGAAGATGTTGAATATAATATTAAAAATACAAATATTTTTAATATCTAAAAATCCTTTAAAAAGATGCTTTTAGAGAATAGATCTTGAGTATAAGTGTATTTTGTCTTCACTGCACTTAATAAAGTATAACTAAGTGAAAAAATACACTCATATACAAAATACATTTATATTTAAGATACATTCTCATAAAGTAAGTCTAAATATCTATGTTTCTTCTCAAATAAATGTACATTGTTTTTAAGGATTTTTAGACAATTTTAAATGGAAAACAAGACAAAAACACTTGATAGCAATCAGATTTTTTTGCAGTGAATTTCTTTATTGAATTAAACTGAATAAAAAGTATTTTTTTTCCACTTTAATTCAGTGAATGTCATTTAGAGGTATTTTTAATAGATTTTGTCCTCTTTATTGTTAGTAAGCACTTTGCGTGCATTGTTTGCACAATCTGACTCTTATAAGAACATTGGTTTCCTTAATCTCTGGGAAACAGATACTTTGAAACACTCCAAACCTTTTCCATATGATAGAGGACATAATTTGCCAGCATTGGAAATGGATAGTGGGATTAGGTTTGAATAACCCTTTACCCAATAGTTATGGCATAATAACCTTTGAGGCACAGATTATGCAGGATTTGCGGGGATAATGCAGAGAGTTGTGTTTGCAAATGTTGGCTTTGAAACATGCTTTCCTGAGAGACTGAGAGTTGAGGGGGCGGGTGGGTTGGAAGGGAAAACAACAAATGATGACCACACCATCACCTGCTGAAGGACCCCATGCAGCTGTTCTTTCGGCATGACCTTGCTTGATCTGAACGGACCCAAGTGCATATTTCAGATCTAGCCGTTTTCATCCATAATGTCGCGGGGTGGGCAGCACTGCTGTTGTCTTGTTGGGCCTCCTCTTCGCGCTGTTCTCATGCTGTTCTCATGACAAATCCATTGGCCCCATGGAAAAGAAAACTGGCCTGCATGGTCTATTTTTAGTCCATCTACTGCAGGATGTTCATGTAAATGGCACCATGGCTTTCAGATGCTCGAAAGTAAGTGTTTTTCTCACTTTCGTTTTCTGTGAAAATGAGTTTGTTTGTTATGTGTTTGTTAGTTCAGGTTTGGTGAGAAGTTTGTTAGATAATAAGTTGCTGTTAAAAGAGGATAATCATAATTTTGTTTTGTATATTTTTTTTTATAAATATGAATTGGCTGTTCTTGTGGAATTTGTTCTGTGTTGCTTGGCTTTGTTCAGAGAATGTCACTTATTAATATCCATGAATGTGGATACATTAAACTATGGTGACATTATGGTTCAGTTAGAAAGCTAACAGATTATAGACATTAAATAGTTGGTTTATTAGCCTATAGGTCAGAGTATGTTAAAATACACTTGGTAAGGATTATTCTGCAGTTAGTAGTTTCATGCTTAATATAAAATAACTTTGATAACCCTGAGGGAAAATTGTATTACTCAGAGGTTGCTCTTTTATATCTCTGGAAATGTACTGAAGCTCTTAATTTTATTTTATTTAAATCCACTTCTCAGATGTTTCTCCTAAAATTCATAGAAATACAAATATAAACAAGTTAGTCAACAGTTGACATACAATTAGATTAGAAAAGATATGTAATGGATGTGGACAGCATAACTTGAATAATTTGGTCTGTGATGAGAAATGTTTTAGTTCATATTGAAATATTTGATATTAATTGATATTAAGATATTACATAGATCTCATTTGTGATTTTTCTCTGGAAGAGTGCTGATTTTCAGACAAATTATCATATATATATATATATATATATATATATATATATATATATATATATATATATATAATACAATGCTTTTTATTGAGGACCTAAAGTTTTCTAGCCATGACATTAAAATTTGGGATTATGTTTATTTTCATAATATCAGGAAAGTGAAATATTTGTGAGGTATGTGCTGTTTCTAGAAGAACCTTTGTGGTTTATGTGCCAGTCTCTGTGAATGACCCAGTTTGAAATGTTAGTTAGACTCATAATCCAATGCTTAAACACTGTGCGCCTGTAAAAACAAAAAAATCCCAAAGACCTAAACAATGAAAATGTAAAAGGATAGGCAGAATAGTGTATGCAGAAGTCTCAATACTGAAAGAGTAAACTACTACTACAACTATACAAATAGATGGTATACTGCAGCATTTATTTGTACTATAGTGGACTGAACAGTCAAACATTACTAGATATCAATATTCTGTATACATCATTTCCATATTTCAGTGACAGCTGATTGTGGAGTTTGGGTATATACCTTTAAAATGCTTCAGTTATGGCAAGGCTGTTTTGAAGTACTGATATAAGTAGCAATTCTGTCTCCTGTTTATTCTTCATATTCATCTACACACACAGACACATGCAAATCTTCATCTGTGAAGTTTCCCTGATGAAAAAATAGCACATTTTTTATTAGTTAATTGCTTATTTTTTAACGTGTAATCTGTAGTTGCTACGTGGCACAAAAAGTGCTTTGAAACAGCAATACTTAATAAGCAACAAGCCATGTGAGGCTGTGCATTTTAACACCGTCCCTGAGCACATTACCAGGTTAAGGGATGTTGTTACGATCAACATTGGAAAAAGCCCTTTGAACCATGGTAAAATCACTGTATTGTATAGCCTCAAGAAGTTTATTGGCTTGTAAAGCAACACCAAAATAAATCATTAAGATTAGTTTAATCACAATAATCAATTCTTGATTTTTAGATCAATTGCCTAAAGGTGCATTGAAAGTGACAGCAATATGAATCAACAAAAATATTGGAAGTCATGCATTTTAAATGAGAGTTGGTGATTTGACAGCAGACATTAGAGATGTGACAAAGGTCAGTTTACTTTAAAGGGGTCATGAAATGGTGAATCAAAATTGCCTTGATATTTAGATATAAAAGGTAACTGTACTATAAAAAACATTCTGTAAATTACAGAACATAAAACTTCCTCCTCAGTCTAAAAAGAGCATTTATATTTGCAACACTGCTGAAACATCTTGTTTTTAAATCTGCCTGTTCGTGATGTCATGACTCCTAGTCATCGCACCCTTGGCCCTGCGCACTGGCTCGCAGTTCAAGTCAAGAGAGCAGGCCTTCCATGTCTAACTATTCCTAACATAACACCTAAGGGGACCCATCTGGACTATTTTAAATTATTTTGTATGTGAACATGAACTACACAGACTCTTTGACAGCTGTCATGTATCTCACTGCTTTTAAAAGACACGTTGTCAAGTTGCAATTCTGAAAGGGAGAAGCAATTCTCTTTCATTCAGCTGCTGCCTGTGTTGCTTTGAGCACAAACGCATCATGGACGTGTTCTTTCACCCATGTGCTGCATTTTTTATTGTTGGTGTATGAAAACATAGGACGTCTTTGACGATGGACGTCTTACCTACAGTATGTGTCTGTGTCAATTTCACCATGCTTTGAACAATGATGTGTTTTTTGGCTCATGCCAGTGTTGATTGTTTGTGAGCCGTCATAATACGATTCCAGCTTTGCAAAGGAACTGTTATTGAAGGGTGGGGCAGTTAAAAACCATTTTTATTAATGAATATTTCAAATGTCATTACCGTTTGATAGTTTATGGTGCTGAGTGTTAACAGTTGTGCTTGAGATATACAGTTTAATATATTCGGATGCAACGTGTTGGATGTGTGCGTTATGTGTAAACCCTGCAATTTTGTTTTAGAACATTGAGGGGCTTGTATATTCTCTTCCAATTGAGTTTGCTGAATTTGAGGGGCTGCATGATGTTATCCAATCATAACAATGGGCATTTATGTTGAAGTATTAAGGAGGCAATTAAGCCAAAACCGAGTGTTTCAGTTGGGGAGTGATACAGTTGGATTTTGAGTTATGTCTCTTAAACTAATGTGCATGAAGTGATTATTTATTGAAATTTAGGAGCACATTGTCGGTGCAATGTTATCATTTACATGTATTTTTACAAAACGGGGAAATATACGTCACAATCAAGAGGGTATTTAAACATAGTCAATTCATGCATTTTTACTGATTGGATAGTTATTCATAAGAATGACTTAAGTGTAAATGTCCTCCAAGATGCAATTGTGACCTCAGGATCTGGTTGATCAGTCTAGAAGTTGATAGATAATGGATTTTGCAGATACCGATAACTAAAGTGGCGGAAAATGCTAATAACCTATTATTTGGCTACTATTTAGTTTTTAAAATTGATTCATATTTTTTTTTTGTCAGCACAGACATAAAGGCCAGAGTACAACATGAATAAAATCCTTGATTTAATTAGTTTTCAACCAAAATCCCATTAACAATAAGAAAAAAAATTGAAAATTGGGTGTATAACGTGGAACTTTTAACACTAAACTAGCCTGAAACATATTGGAGACTCTTATTTTGGAATGACAAAGACTTGGCTCCGTTTCAATGCTCTATTTGTAATATTGACCAAATTAAGTTTTTTTAGAACCTATCTATTATTATTAGAATTATTATTATTCACAATATATAAAGTTGGAGACACAATGTATGTGTTGACAAGGGACATTTCCATATAGTTTAATTATTCTTTGCATGGCCTCGGTTAAATAAAAAAAAATGTAATTATCAGAGGAACAAGGTGGAATAAAACAAAACTATTGTCAACTATCTGCATAGATTTTTGCCCAAACCAATCAGCTCTGAGATGAGATACGTGTCAACACGTCAACCAAAGAAAATCAGAAAATAAGACAAATGGACAAGGCTGTGTTAATATATTTTGTATTTTACGGGGAAATAAACTACTTATCCCATGTTGTGAATGAGACAATCAAATAAAAAAGAATGGTACAATTTAAATCTATATACATTTTGTAGGGTTTTGTTGATTTTATAATTATGTAGATTTGGAGTAGCCCGGCAGAAGGAAATTAAGAAGAATTAAAACAGAATTTCACCAAGATGGCCTAGAACACCGGAAATTTCTTAGATCCATAAAATTAAATGGTTCTCCCTAATGTCTGGCATGGCCCAGCTAAATGAGATGAACCACCTCTGGCCAATACAACGAACAAAAGAGACTTGTCCAGTTAGTACATATTTGAAAACACTCATGTTAATAAATTGTTTGCATAACTTGAGGACTGATCTTCTAGAGGTCTCCCCACGGCTTAAGGGCACAGGTGACAGGCAATAAAAACACAGAGTTAAAAAAAGCTTTCCTTGTGAGACCCTATTGAATTACAATGAACAAAACAACACCAATTCTATGACTCTTTATTCTGGACAATAACCAATTTTCATTAGTCACAAGAAATCCTCTCTGATCATTATACTGCAAACAGCAGCTAAAAAGGAGTCCCTTTGTTTCATAAAAACACTTAAAATTGAGACATATTCTGTATCACATGACTATCTTCATTGTTCAAGACAGAGATTGAACAGACAGGATCTGAACTGTTGAACTTCTCTTTAGGAGGACAAACTAATGCTCATAACTTAAAATGTGCAAATTAACTTTTCAAGTGTATCTCAGGACATCTCATGTTAATTCAGGAACATTTCACACAAAATCATTTACTTTGCTGTGTTAACCCTTAAAATGCACAGAATGAGTTTGTGCCAGTTAATTCTGAAAATGCCTTGCTAGTTAATTCTGAAAATGCTTTTATGACCTGTGATTGCTTTTATAACTGACAAATAAATGATTATAGCCTGATGTACCTTTACACAAAGGGTTGTAAATCAAAGGACAGTTTGAAAAATTTCAAATTGACCAAGTGACTGAAAAGCCACCTCTGTTTGGCTTAGAGCCTCTTTGGGGTGTGAACAAACCAAATGGGTTAAAAGGCCAGCTTGGACAAACCCAGTTGAATAAGAGTTCTTAGTTCTTCTCTTGCTCTGCGCTCCACTTCCTCTTCAGCTCAGCACTCTGGCCCTCGTGGCTTGTAGCCTCTTGTCCCTCAAGTTCCGTGAAATGTAGAAGGCCAGGAAGGCTCAGCTTAAAGCTCAGAGGAAGCCCTTCACTTCTCTGTGCTACGACACACACACGTGACGGGAGTTGAGGTGATCTGTCTTCCACCCAGAAGGACTCACTTCAATGCCCACCTCATCATCCATCGACACAACAGACAACAAACGATCCACAATCATAACAGATGTCCAAACCATCGACGGAACAACCCAAATGTTCTACAAAGAGCCAAAGAACCAAGCAATGCAAGGAAATGCAATTACATCTCCAGAATTTGCTGAAATCTAAATATTTGTAATTTATCTTTCTTATAATGGTTGTCGAATGCGGATAATTCCTTTATAAATAGACATATGGAAAGTTTAATTTAATTCCTAACAAACATACTGTTCCCTACATAATGATGGAGGTACGCTGCACTTCCATTATAAAAGTTCCTACGATTATATGAAATTATGTGAAAAATAATGAATTCAGACGGTCCCTTACAACACGCGCCACAGATGGTCTTTTTCAGGTGTGGTCTTTTGAGATGGTCCCTTAGTTTTGGTGGCAAAAATGTCCAATGAATTCAAGGTTAAATTAAAGATCTTGAACGATTTTGCCATGACGCCATCGGATCGGCTTTAATATGGGACAAATCGTGTCTTGTATTGATTCGATTCAAATGCATCATTTCATCTTTAAATATGGGAGGATCCCACAGCCGTCAAGAAAAACACTGTGCTTCTCTTCATGTGCTGATGAAGTGGAATTCAGATAGACAGAGGTTTTAATTTGACATATAATAACCAGAAATATTATTAATTTGCTGCTTAATACAGTGCATGCTGTACGTACAAGGAAAAAGTCCAAAAAAAAAGCCTTTATTATTTTAATACCAACAAATTAGTAATTTTGAATTGTTTTATGAATAAACATATTACTATGATAAACATAATCCATCCATCCATCGTCAACCGCTTATCCTGTGTACAGGGTCGGGGGGGCTGGAGCCTATCCCAGCTAACATTGGGCGAAAGGCGGGGGACACCCTGGACAGGTCGCCAGTGATAAACATAATATAATATTATATAAATATGATTTACTGTTATATGAATATGGATTTGTGAGAATTTAGGGGAACAGAATATACACCTTGTTAATTGCATACTACAATACTACTCTATCTATTTGTGCCAAAGATTGACATAGCAGAAATAGTAAGAGTAGTATGTATAGTATGCTATTTCACACATATGCCAGGCGGTGGTGCCGCCAAAAAAGGGGACATATTATACCCCTTATTACACAATGTAATATAAGTCTCAGGTGTCCCCAGAATGTGTCTGTCAAGTTTCAGCTCAAAATACCTCACAGATAGTTTATTCTACTATGCCTTTATACCTCTATTTTGTAGCACGGTTCCAAACGGCTGTTTTAGTGTCTGTAGCTTTAAATGCAAAGGAGATGCTGCTCCCCACACCCCTTTCTGGAAGAGGGCTGTGCTTTTCCTGCTGGTGCCATGGATACCCTTGTGACAACAATGCAATTAACACAGAGGACATGCTAAGTCAATCATCTTAATGTATAGTGCATAACAAAGGTCCTGTTATGAAATATGAAAAACAGCTATAGTTGTCGAAAATACCACTATCATTTCATAATCGTTTTTAAAATAATTACTGGTTTTATTACACGGAATATCTTCATTGCATGACCACTCAAGCGGGACTGTGAAGTAGGGGTGGGCGATATGGAAAAAATATCATATCACGATTTTTTCAGGAAAAAATCAAGATTTTATCACGATTCTATTTCATGTAGCTTTTTAAGACTATTTTGCAAATTACTGAGCCGCAACACAGGAAAAATTATATCCCCATTTAAACAAACATAGCCCTACAAGGTAACAAAACATAAAAGGGAAAAAAAATGACAGACTATGTGTTATGGTTACCCTGTCTTATTTCACTGTTGCCCTCTTGTTTTCCATCTTGTCACTTTTGCACTTCTTAGTTTTCACTTTAGTCCCTTATGTAGCTCCATAGTCCTCTGTTAGCGTTCGTGTTCCCTGTCATTGTTTTCACCTGCCCTCATTAGTTTGCCGTTTGCTTCCGTTAATCACCTTATTATCTTGTTTGAGTTCTGTTCGTTCATTGGCCCCGTTTTCCCTTGTTTATGTATTTATACCCTGTTTCTTTGTTCAGTCTTCGTCGATCGTCGTTTGATGTCAACCTGGTGTGTGTTTCCTCCTCGAGTCCCCTGTTTGCTTACGTCATGTTTAATTTACTATTTTATGTTTTATTTCCCCATCGTGGGTTGTTCCTTTGTGTTTTCCTGTTTTGTTCATGTAATAAAGTTCGAACTGCGTTTGGATCCGCATCTCCTCGTCTGCCTCGTTAATCATTCATGACAGAACGATCGACCACCCATGGATCCAGCAGTTCAACGCGCCAACTACCATCTACTCTGCTTAAAACAAGAGGACCGCCCTATTGAAGACCACATCCACGACTTCCTGAAACTGGCGAGTGTCTCAGACTTCCCGGACTCAGCCTTGGTGGCCTTCTTTAGGGGCAATTTGAACGCGGCGCTGAGGGAGCGGTTGCCACAGGCAACGCACGGCTGGACGCTCTGCGACTTCCTGGAGGCGACCCTACTAGTTTGCGGCTCACAGCTCACCGTGGGCATCGTAGAGGAGGAGGACCCTACCACTCCACCCACTGTGGAGACCCTTCAGCTGTCCGGGGCTGTTCCTGTCACGCCTGCCCCGGTCTGCAAGCCAGAGCCCACGCCTGCCCCGGTCTGCGAGCCAGAACCCACGCCTGCCCCGGTCTGCAAACCAGAGCCCACGCCTGCCCTGGTCTGCGAGCCAGAACCCACGCCTGCCCCGGTCTGCAAGCCAGGGCCCACGCATGTCACAGTGAGCGAGCCAGCAGCCACGCATGTCACAGTGAGCGAGCCAGCGGCCACGCATGTCACAGTGAGCGAGCCAGCGGCCACGCATGTCACAGTGAGCGAGCCAGCGGCCACGTATGTCACAGTGAGCGAACCAGCGCCTACGGCCTCTACCATCAGCAAGCCTGAGCCCTCGTCAACCACGGCCAGCGAGCCTGAACCCACGCTGACCAGGAACAGCATCCCAGCCTCCCCAGTCGCATCAGCCCGGAGGAAGAGGAGAAAGGGAGTGGTCTCTGCGCTCCAGCCTCCGCCTGCCGCAGCCCCATGCCCTAAACCCCCCTTGACTCCGCCCTCAGCACCTGGCGAACCTAAGCCGGCACATACCACGGTAACCCAGCCAGTGCCGTTAGCCTCAGACGTCAGTGAGCCAGTGCCGTTAGCCTCAGACGTCAGTGAGCCAGCGCCTGTAGCCTCGACCATCCCTGAGCCAGCGCCTGTAGCCTCGACCGTCCCAGAGCCAGCGCCTGTAGCCTCGACTGTCCCAGAACCAACGCCTGTAGCCTCGACCATCCCAGAGCCAGCGCCTGTAGCCTCGACCGTCCCAGAGCCAGCGCCAGTAGCCATGACCGTCCAAGAGCCAGTGCCAGTAGCCATGACCGTCCAAGAGCCAGAGCCAGTAGCCGTGACCGTCCAAGAGCCAGTGCCTAAAGCCATGACCGTCCAAGAGCCAGTGCCAGTAGCCATGACGTCCACGAGCCAGTGCCAGTAGCCATGACTGTCCAAGAGCCAGAGCCAGTAGCCAAGACCGTCCAAGAGCCAGTGCGAGTAGCCATGACCGTCCAAGAGCCAGCACCAGAAGCCTCGATCGTCCAAGAGCCAGCACCTCTCGAGTCTTCCAGGGCTCCTCCTCCCGAGATTTCCAGAGCTCCGCCTTCCGAGTTTCCCGAGCTTTCCAGAGCTCCACCCCCCTAGTTTCCCGAGCTTTCCAGAGCTCCGCCATCCGAGTTTCCCGAGCTTTCCAGAGCTCCACCTTCCGAGTTTCCCGAGCTTTCCAGAGCTCCGCCCCCTGAGCGTCCCAGAGCTCCGCCTCTCAAGCCTTCCAGGGCTCCGCCCCTCAAGCCTCTCGAGCCTGCCAGGGCTCCGCCCCTCAAGCCTCTCGAGCCTGCCAGGGCTCCGCCCCTCAAGCCTCTCGAGCCTCCCAGGGCCCCGCCTCTCGAACCTCTCGAGCCTTCCAGGGCTCCGCCTCTCGAGCCTTCCAGGACTCCGCCCCCCGAGTCTCCTACAGCTCCGCCCCAGAGCCTTTTGAGCCTCCTACGGCTCCGCCCCCAGAGCCTCTCGAGCCTCCTGCAGCTCCGCCTACGGGGCCTCCTGCAGCTCCGCCTACGGGGCCTCCTGCGGCTCCGCCCCCAGAGCCTCCTACGGCTCCGCCTCCAGAGCCTCCTATTGCTCCGCCTCTCGATCCACTCAAGCCTTTGACGGCTCCGCCCCCAGAGCCTCTTGAGCCTCCTACGGCTCCGCCTCTCCAGCCACTAAAGCCTTCGACGGCTCCGCCCTCAGAGCCCCCCGAGCCTCCTATGGCTCCGCCTCCCGAGCCTCCTCCGGCACCGCCTCTCAAGCCACTCAAGCCTTCGACGGCTCCACCCTCAGAGCCTCCTACGTCTCTGCCCCAGAGACTCCAGAGTCTTCCTGGTCTCCGCTCCTAGAGCCTCCCACGGCGCCGCCTACCCCGGCTCCGCCTCCTGAGCCTCCTTCGGTTCCACCTCCTGAGCCTCCCTCAGCTCCGCCTTCAGGGCCTTCTGAGCCATCACCTCCCTCGGCTCCGCCTCAGAGGTCCTCCTTGGCTCCGCCTCACGCGGCTCCGCCGGCCTCCCCTGTGGCCACTCCATCTCCTAGGCCACCTAAACCGGCCTCAGTCCTGTGGTCATCTCCCAGGTCCCCTGAACCGGCCCTTGGCCCACGACCACCTCCCAGGCCACCAAAGCCGGCCTCTATCCTGTGGCCTCCTCCCAGGCCTCCTGACCCGGTCCCTGTCTTGTGGCCTCCTCCCAGGGCTTCTGACCCTGTTCCCGTCCTGTGGCCTCTTCCCAGGCCCCCTGACCAAGTCCCTATCCTGTGGCTTCTCCCCAGACCTCCTGACCCAGCCCCAGTCCCGTGGCCTCTTCCCAGGCCCCCTGATCCAGTCCCTGTCCTTTGGCCTCCACCCAGGCCTCCTGACCCTGTTCCCGTCCTGAGTCCTCCCTCCTGGCCTCCTGACCCAGTCCCCGTCCAGTGGCCTCCTCCTAGGTTCCCCAAACCTGTCCTTGCCCGGTGGCCAGCTCCCAGACCATCAAAACCTGTCCCTGCCCGGTCGATACCTCCCTGGGCCCCTAACCCTCATCTCCACTTGTGCCCTCGTGGACTGTCTCATTTCCCCCCCGGACTTCCTACCTGCCCCTGGCACCTCCCGGACCTGCCTGTCTTGCCCTCTGTGCCCCCCGGACTTCCTGCCTGCCCAGTGTGCCCCCCTGGTCTGCCTGTCTGCCCATGTGCCTACTTGTACTGTCTGTTTGCCCCTGGTGCCCTCATGTTGTTCTTGTGGGTTTTTGTCTTTTGTTATTTGTTGTAAAGGATCGTCTGGAAACCGATCCTTTGGGGGGGGGCTCTGTTATGGTTACCCTGTCTTGTTTCACTGTTGCCCTCTTGTTTTCCATCTTGTCACTTTTGCACTTCTTAGTTTTCACTTTAGTCCCTTATGTAACTCCATAGTCCTCTGTTAGCGTTCGTGTTCCCTGTCATTGTTTTCACCTGCCCTCATTAGTTTGCCGTTTGCTTCCGTTAATCACCTTATTATCGTGTTTGAGTTCTGTTCGTTCATTGGCCCCGTTTTCCCTTGTTTATGTATTTATACCCTGTTTCTTTGTTCAGTCTTCGTCGATCGTCGTTTGATGTCAACCTGGTGTGTGTTTCCTCCTCGAGTCCCCTGTTTGCTTACGTCGTGTTTAATTTACTATTTTATGTTTTATTTCCCCATCGTGGGTTGTTCCTTTGTGTTTTCCTGTTTTGTTCATGTAATAAAGTTCGAACTGCGTTTGGATCCGTATCTCCTCGTCTGCCTCGTTAATCATTCATGACACTATGTCAAAGTATGTTTTCGAGCATATTTTAATCAAGTGTGTATTTAAATGGAAGTGCAATTGTGCAAAGTAAGAACATTCAACAGGACTTGCATTACAATCAAATACTTCTCATCACAAAATGAACATTGTTTTAAAAACAAATCTAACATCTGTAACAGACCCTGAGCAAAACCCATGTCAGCATTTTTTTCTATTTCTATTTTTTTGAGGTAGCATCTAGCATTAAAAATATAGATAAATAAACAGATGCAGCAAAAACAAGTTAAAAAATGTAAGCTTATTTTAAAAAGGTTAAATAAAAATGTTTAAATAAAAAAATATTAACTAATTAAAGGCTCTCACCATGTTAGCCCCACTGTCATGCAGGTCATGTTCGCTTCTTTCAGTCCCCAACATTCAAGCGCTTCCCTAAGGCCTTGTCCTATGAGCTCTCCCGTGTGGTCTTGCGGGAAGTATGTTGTTTCTAGACATGCACTGCACAACTTCCAGTCATCAATGAAATGAATTGTCAGACTTAAATAGGGTCTGAAGTGCGGCTAGACCATAAGTCAGCTGTTGTGGCAAAAAAAAATTAACGTTTTGAACTTTGTGTTCCATCTTGTTACGGCATTCGGAATACAGCCGTGGAATGGCTGTCGCAGAAAAATATTTGCGGCTGGGAATCTCGTAACGCGGATCAACGACTTTGAGCAGTCTTTTGAAACCCTCGTTTTCCACAGTTTTTATGGGGCTCATATCCTTGGCCAGGTAAAATGTCACTGCATCAGTTACATCTTTCCAGCGCTTACTTGTCCTGTCATATGGAGTTCCCTTCTCAAATACCTCCTTCGTTAGAGTTGTTTGTTTAAGCCTTGTAACGTTAGCCTCTGGCTGCTCCGTGGATGTACCTGATGCACTCGCACGGGGTCCCCTCACAATTTGACTATCAGCATATTCTTTAGGGTGTTTTCTTTTGAGGTGGTTAAAAAGATTTGTTGCGTTACCATCCGACGTGCGAATCTTATTGCAACATTTGCAAATAACTGTCGTTTGTGCCGTGTCTGTTATGGAAAATCCAAACCATTTCCATATTACCGATGTTGAATTTTTTTTAGGAATCAACTCCTCTGTGTTTTCATCCATCGTCCCTGCATTGCTAAATCTCACGAGCAAGTTTATGATCCTGTTAACACGCCGACATCTAGCGCGCCTCGCATCGCATGTTGTTAAGTAGTTGAAAAGCCATAGAACTGCATCTGATAGAACGTGCACTGTAGCACGATACAACGATATTTCCGAAAAAGTGAATCGTGGAGACATTTTAATCATTCACGATCAAATATCGTCATATCGCACACCCCTACTGTGAAGGACGCCAATCAGTTTATATCATAAACCGAAACTGAGCTACAGCTTCATAGTTTGCACAATGTTTTCACAACAAGAGTTTTTCGCACAGTGTGCAAATAAGCAAATGCAGAAAGCCAAATTGCAAACATTAAAAAAGTATTACGTGCGAAACTTACGACTTGCAAATCTGAAGTTGGGTTACAGAGAGTTAGAATTGATCCATCCTTGAGCCTTAGCTTTGAAGTGAATCCAGCCACATGTTGACCACCATTGATTAAGCAGTCCGAATTAGCACAAGTGGCTCTATTGAGGAGATAAATATGGCAGACTGTGTGCTGCTCATTCAGGTTTTAATGAGGGTGGATCTAAGCTGCTCGGGCATATCTCTTTGCCAGCCGTGGGCAGTACCTTTCCCCTTTTGACATCATAAGTGGCTGCAAACCTGAATGGCTCCTTCGGAGACACTGTTTTTTATTGATGGGGAAAGGAAAGAAAGAGGGATGGTCTTTTACCATATTTTGTGGTTGTCTACATACACTGGGGACACATAATTATATAAAACAAAAAATTTAAGTGGATTTGCATATGTCCCCTTTAAGTCAGACAAAATTTCTAACCGATATGCACTGCGATCGGTCTGCACAATACTGCATGATGTTGAACACCCCTATCATTTCTCTTTCCATGTGATCAGCAACTTCCCTGATTGGTGGATTTCTCTTCGGGATTATGGTTAATGTAGCTCCTTATTAAATTGCTGGTAAAGAACTTAACTATTAGCTAAATATTAAAAATACGTTGTTTTCTTTTATTAAATTGAAATCACTCTAACTCGTGGCTTCTACAAAGGGGTATACAATTGCTTTTCAATTCCAGTCTTGGGTACCGACATTATTGCATATTTTGAATGTCTCCCTTATGTAACACACCCAGTTCAGGTTTTGGAGCCTCTACCAACAAGCTTTTGAATTGAATCAGATATGCTGGAAAAATTGAAATATCCAAAATATGTATTGATATGGTTCCCTAGAACTGGATTTGAGAACCACTCATTTAACCATATCAAAGTTCATGATAAATCTGTCTTGACAGCTTGGTCGAATGATTTAATCAGACCCTGAAGAATATGCTCAAAGACACTCAAAATTGGGACAAGTGATTCGAGCCCCTGCTATTTGTAGTATGAGAGGTCCCACAAGCCTCCATGGGATTCTCCCCATTTTAATTATTGTATGGGCATCGACCGTGCGTCATACTCGACATCCTATGGGAAAACTGAGAGGAGGGACCTTCAAACAGCAAAAACTAAATTCATATACCTTGTTGATCTGAGAGCAAAACTCCAAACACTGGGGAAATTAACACAGGAGAATTTGCTCCAGGCTCAAGAACGTCAAAGACAGCTGTATAATAGGGGTACTCAGCTATGGGAATTTACACAAGGAGATAAAGCCTTGTATTGCTCCTTGCACATTGAGCTCTAAATTACTCACCAAGTGGCAAGGACCCTTTGAGATTACATAGCAGGTTGGGGAAATCGATTATGAGGTTAAACGCACAGATAGAGGCAGAGCACGTCAGATTTACCACCTCAATCTCCTAAAGACATGGAGAGAGGCGGTCCCTGTGACTTTTGTGATGGTGGTTGCGGAGAGAGAGGTGCTTGGACTGGAGGTCAAATTAAAAGTCACTGATCGAGTCACCCCGGTCACTTCTGGAGACCACCTTTCACCATTACAAATCATGGAGGTTGCCAGGTTGCAAGGTGAATTCTCCGACATGTTCTCGCCTCTTCGCGGTCATATGACTCTCATAACGACCCCAGGGGTAGTGGTACGTAGCCGTCCCTGCCGATTACCCAAACACAAAAAGCAAGTGGTACGGGAGGAATTAAAGGCCATGCTGGATATGGGGGCAATGGAATAATCCCACAGTGACTGAGCAAGCCTGGAGGTTTTGGTTCCTAATAGCAAAGGCTTGGTCCATTTCTGTATGGACTATAGAAAAGTCAATGCGGTTTTTAAATTTGATGCATACCCGATGCCTCGTATTGATGAACTGCTGTCGGTTAGGCACGGCTCGCTTTTATTCAATACTGGATTTGACAAAGGAATAATGGCAGATCCCCTTAACTTCCATGTTAATTCCTTATTGTTAAAAATAAATGTCCCAATAAAGAAAAATAAACACTACTGTTGCACTCTATTGATTAAATGTTAGCAAATTAATGAATGGTGAAAGGTCGGCGTAACATACCAGAATGTAGCCAAACCGTGATGAAAATTTTGTTCTAATGGTTAACATTGTCCAAAAAGGAAACTGTAACAGCGGTGGAGCAAGTTATTTCACTTTGATGACAGAATACGAAGACCATGGAGAGTAAGACCAGGAACATGTATTACAGGTTGATTTTGTATTGACTGATGTTTTCTAAACTTACTGTGTTCAATGAAATTCAGCATTTAAACATACAGTAGGAGAAAGCATTCTACAACAAGACATTGTTGTAGAATCAGCACTGCGCACGAGCTGCACAGTGCTGATGTTATTAAATGTTATGAAAAGTACGTGGTCATCACATAACCTACGTTTTCTGTCCTGGTTAGTGTTGTTTGAAAAAAGCGTGAATCAAATGTATTCAGCTGCACTCAATTGTCCCTGGGCTGTGGTAGCATGCCTCTAGCACATATTACGTTAATGAGCCAACAAAACCATGGCAGTCCTTAAGCTGTTCACACTTGCAAGTAGGACTGGGCAATTAAGCAAATGTTATTTTCAATTACGATTTTTGGTTCACTTATTATAAAGTTCATATTCTTATAATGCTGTTGAAAGTAATCCAGAGTACATCATTTTATAATTCGCTGTGTCCTGTTTGATTGACAGGCGGCTATGTGTGTGTGCTGAACATGCAGCTGTGTTCTGAAAATGCTTGTGCTAATGCGCACCTAAACTAAAATTATGCCAAAATTCCTGTCTTGGTGAGGTATTCATGTAAACAAAGAGAGTGATGTCTTAAATGAACATAAACAGTAGAGAAAAAGTGGATTTGTATTAAAATGTCAGACCTGTAAGCTAATAGACCTGCTGCTGCCATCTAATGTAGTGTGTCATTATAATAATCAATCAACCATAACAAAAAAATTTGAAAAACACTCACTGCTCTTGACTTGGTAACTTTAGTAGCTTAAGTATTAATGTATTGTAATCATACAGTGAAGACCAGTAGTAATTTTAAGTTGCCTTTCATTCTGAATGTTTACTTAAATACTCGATAGCCTACTGCTGTTAAAAACTTTTAATGCTGTTAAAAAAGCACAGAATTTTTTTAATTTAAATTTGTTGTTCTATTATTTTTGTATCTATTTCTATTAATTCCTGTTTTTTATTATTTTATTACTGATTGTTTACTAGTCTTGAATAATTACTTAAGAACTTGAAACCATTCTTCCATAATTAACACATTACTTAGTGTTGTTTTTGTTGAAGCTGTATTAAGAGTTGTCAAATATCACTACAGAAATGTTGGTATTGTGATCATGTATAGCCTGTATTGTATATGGTAGATCTTGCTGCAATAACATGATAACATAACATAAAAAGTAGATCTCATTCCATAGAAGTGTGAGCATCCCTGCTGTTAATGATGGCGATGGAGGCTTCCCTTTATTTGACTACCATACATAACATAAAATAAATATCATATGAAAATAGCCTCCTCCCCTACACAGTGCAGTTTACATTTCAAGTTCAAAGAAATCCACTGTTTAAAAAAAATAATAAAAAAGACTATTTAAAAAAAAAAAAAAGTTCAATAAATGCACAATGTTTCCAAAGTTAGTGAGTAATTGTGTTAAATAATCGTGATCTCAGTCTTGTCCAAAATAATCATGATTATGATTTTTGCCCTAATTGTTCAGCACTACTTGAAGGACTAGCCAACACTGCAAAATATGTTCTGACAATACTTAATCCTTAATTTATCTGAAAATTGGTTATTTGATAAATAACATTGCTACAAATTATATATGATATATGTTATCTGTATACAGAGGCCTAAAATTTTATTTTGACACTTTGGAAATTTATGTCACAATTCAGTGAAATGTTTTGCTTGAAAATTGTGCTTATGCTACCTTTCTTAACGAATGCCACTTGGGTTGATATTTTGTCATATGATGCAAGATAGTCATATATTTTAAAGTGTGGATTAAGTGTTACTTTTTGGGGATACAGCATTAGACATTATCTACCAATTTTAGACCACTTTTACCAATGTTAAATGCCACATAGGTGACCAATTCTGAAAGCTGATATTTGCAAGTTGATTTTATAAATAAATGTACAATGGTCTGGATGACCTAGTATCATTCATTCTTTCTCCTTAGATTCACAAGTTTGTACTCTATACATTAATTGAACAGTCGATGCATAGAGCACAGTGTTGAGAATAATGGAAAATCACAGCTAGTGGTTTCTGACATTGAGAGCAATGGAAAATGCAATCCAGTGGAAATAGGCTCTGAGAATAAATAACTTGATAATGTTAATGCCCGACTCCACAGAACCACTCAGAAAGCCACTAAAGTGCCACACTAGATGCTATCAACACAAACCGAGCAGACAGACTAACCAATGCACAACTGGCACAATGAGGGCTACCTCCTAAAAATAATACACAACTAGTGTCCTCTAGGGGTTACTCAGTTCAATTAGGCTGTATAATTTATTGGCTGTTATTATAATTACATAAGTAGTGAAGTGGTTCATCCTGCAATATCATTTTGCAACCCCATGAGGAACAAACTAATGCATGTTGTCATTATGACGAAATACTCTTTTCATTTGATATGTTGGATTGTGATAGAACTTTAACATTCATTTAATACCATAGTTCATGCATTCCTTGAGATATTTAGACAGCAGAAAATGTGCAAATACCTATTTCATGGAAGAAGGGCTGGGCCATACAGGTACAGATATTAAATGTCAATATTTTTTTACCCCTTTGATGATATTTTTAAACTTAATAGGCCTTTTTTTTTTCTTTTAGAGGAACCAACATGTTAACCAAGCCAATGAGAGAGAGAGAGAGTAAAATTGCAGTAAATATATATAAAAATGGAAAAGGTGGTGCTCAATGGGACTAGTTGAATGTAGGCTCTGTTAAAATATAGAGAATGTAAATATATTCAACCATATTGCTATAATGACACAATACATAATAAATTAACTCTAATTGCTAAGGACATACGTAATTTGATGTTCCACTTTACTTTTTTTGGGCATTTGGACAGTTTGGACATTAACTTTATTACCACCTGCCGGTAGAGTTTTGACACGCTGTCCATTTCTGCATATCGCAGTGCCGTTTTACGGACCTCTTCGATCTGTCGCAGCCCATTCAGCATAACGCGCTGGCCTTTTTTCAGCTTATTGCGGCCCGTTCGGCCCCGTTTCTTAGATGGCCCACTGGGAAAAGTCCCGGTTCTCCCTATGGTCAGTCTGCCACTGACCTAGAGTACTCTGCTGTCCTCCTTAATGACACATTTCAAGAGTTTTATGTGTCTGTTCAAACTACCTCTGGACGCAAATATAGTGTAGCAAGTTTGATAAGTCTCAGAGCCGATTATCCATCACATAAAAAACTGCATGACATCATATGCCATTTATTGTCTTTTCTTGAATTATATTTTCTTCCTCGCTAATTTACAGATATTTTGCTGTTTTGGGTTATTAGATTTGTGAAGGTCGGCTGGGCACTGCATTAGAAACCTACACCAGCCATTTATTTCAATTAAAATCATGCACCTTGACGTCTCTAATGCAGTGGGCATGAAACAAGCATAATTAAGTTTGTTTTGCCTCTAAACACCCAGAGGGAGCCATTAAGTCTGAAAGACTGGATGCTTCGATGGGTAGTAATAAATCGAAGAGGCATTTATGCTGAGAAGTGCCCTTAATTTTATGATGACATAGCTGTTTTTAAAGTACAAGGCACGATCCCTTGCATCTTCTGTGATCGTTTAACAAATAATTCAACACACTGGCCCTTGCCTTACAGATACTGTGGAGTTTCCTCAAGTGGACCCAGTGACCAGAAGGGGCCCTTTAGCAGTGATTATAAATAATATTTTCATTTTCATTTTTATTTGGTGCATGTCCTGAATTATGTCTGAAAAACACATTAAAACTATTTTTATAACATCCTACACACTCAGGCATTGCTGTTTATCATGCTGACATGGAAAATGTGGTATATTTCATATAGTATAGTATATCATGTAGTTGCATTTGGCCCTAGGTTATAGTAAAAATTACAGTACACAATAAAAAGTAAAGAGAAAATCATGTTAAATAGAGGAAAGGACCAAGAGTAAGGGCATGCAGGTTTGTATGTGTTACAGTCTCAAAGGCTACTATAGCGTGCATTAGTGTAGATTGTCTGCATTTTTCACAAACTGGCAAATAAATTTGGTGTTTTAATGCAGCTGGATTCAGCTGTATCTCCTATGAAAAGTACTCAAGCACAAAGATTTGATATCAAGAAATATTAGAGGGTCCAAACAATCCACAATACAGAACATATACAAATGGGGTAAAAGTAATAGTTAAACATATAATTTGAGAAAGGCCATATTTCTAGAAGAAAGTGCTAAATATTCGAATTAAGTGCAAGACAGGTTGGACGCCGCTCCATTTCAAACCTACTGCAAACCTCAAGCTTGCTGAAATGCTCTGATTTTGATTGTGTATAAACATAATTTGTATTTGTGTGTGTGTGTGTCCTGTTGGAATGAGAGCTTTTGTGGAGGTGTTTTAACTAGGTCAGGGACATTGTGCTGTTCAACTAGAGCTCACTGTATGAACTGCTCAAATTCACATTTGGGGGAGGCTAATTTGCTCATTATGATACTATAAATTATTACAAATGTAACGCTTCCTTCCCGTTAGGTAAGTACCTGCATCTAACCTATTTGACGGAAGGAGCACCAGGTACTTTTAAATTTAGCCTCTCGACTATAACCTTCTAATAACCCCAATTTCAGAATTATTAACTCCCCAGACATATGCACATGAACTGAAAAGGTATAATAAACAATTATATTTATTTACATAAAAAAATCTAAATAATAAAATAAACAGTCTAAATAAATATATATTTAACTTGCAAAAAAAAAAAAAATTATCTTTTATGGTATTTCTGCGATGGACTGGCGACCTGTCCAGGGTGTCCCCCGCCTTTCGCCCAATGTTAGCTGGGATAGGCTCCAGCCCCCCGGGACCCTGTACACAGGAAAATACACTTAACCAAAAAAACCTCTTTCGGTGTTAAAAAGAAACTTAAATCCTGGTATATATGCAATAAACATACATCAAATGTACATACAGTGGGCCCACACTCACACATACACACACACACACACACACACACACACCGTTGCAGGCCTGTGTTGCAGCTTGCGTTCGGAGTTGCCTTTGAACTGTAGATTGGCCTCTTCACTCGTTTAGAGCCAACAAAACAATATGTTGAGTACCTGAAACTCCTCGATGTTCAATAATCACGCTCTCACTGGATTTCAGCTTTCGCAGCTCTCCAGCGAACTGCGATGAATCATGCGCCGATAAAATTCAGTCTCTCGGCCTCTTTGCCGTCAGAATCCCCCGTAGCCAGAGGACCTTTGAGTGCGTCCGGAGACTCAAAGAGCTATCTGGATGCGTCCACGGTGTCTGAATAAATCCCTCGACGACTAAAACACACTCGTGCTTAGTATACAGTCTCTCTACATGTCCACATGCAAACCATCTTTATGATTTTCGTCAGTGAACCATCACACACGAACTCTTCAGGAGTTTTAGTCAGCTCACTACTACTTATCCCTGTTCACAACTGCTCATCTCCGTTCTTTTTTCATCTCTCCTCTCTTCTCGTCTCTCTATATAAACGCTTCACACACTCTCTTGATTGACATGTCAGGGCACGGTTAACATTTACCTTGCATCAAAAAAGGCGTAAACGAACAAGGAATTAGCCTATCACATCAGGATGGACATAAAAACTGATAGTTACCACATGTTTGCACCAGTACATTTCACACAAACTATATACATTTTTGGGGTTTCCCTCAACGAGCCTTCCCAGGAGCGCTCGGTTCTTTTACCGTAAATATCTTATATAACGGTGTTTATCAAAGTACACCCTCAAATTACAATTTATATCACAGTTTATTTATTTTCAACCACAACCCTCATATATTACACTTATGTTACCAAATCACTCTAACATAGTGCTATTAATTAGTAACCCTATTTAACACAGGGTTACATCCTCCCCCCTCAAAACCTTCTCATGTCCTCATGAGTTTCATGCAATTACATTAGAGCAATTGCTCTAGGAGGATTAGTAACAGATGATGTACATGGTTTACACAATGCTAAAGAATGACACCACACGGTATTACAGGCACTTTTCCTTGCATTAAGGTCAGTTTCAAACCTGATGACCATCCCTCTGTGTATCACAGTGATAGGCTGGTCTGTGGGTCTCCCTAAGTTATTGTAACTAAGTTTTACCACAGGCTTAGTTTCTCTCTTAGATCTCCTTAATACCAGAGTATCTTTCTCTGCTTCCTCAGGTACATGAGCAACACTCTTTCGTTGAGCATCTTGTTCAAAGTTTTCATTTACATGCTCATGCATCTCAGGTAACTCTCCAGTTTCATCTTCAAACATAACCGCTCTCCTTTCAGGTTCAAGTCTTTGTACTTCATTATCTCCTTCACTAACAGTCTCCCTCCTCACAATAGGAGAACGTATTGGCTCTCTCTCTGGCCAATTATACTGTCTCTGAGAATAGTAACAAAGATCATCTTCGTCGCTGTCCAGCGTATCCTCTGTGAACACTGCATTTGGTAAGGGAGCATTGTCTGTCACTGACTTTTGTTTCTCTCTCACTACCTGTTTTCTGGTCACTACACCTTTTGGATCTAGTTTTCCCAATACAGGTTCAGGCAATCTCACACTCTCTCTTATAGGCAATAGGTGATCTCTATGCAACGTTTTTAACCTTCCCTCTCCAGCCTCTGGTTTCAATCGGTACACTGGTAGGTTTGGCAATTTCTCAGTAATCATATAAGGTAGGGCATTCCATTTGTCCTGTAACTTATGCTTTCCTGTAAATGTCAGATTCCTTATCAGAACACGATCTCCTGCACTCAGTCCTTGTGGATTCATCTTCTGATCATATCTCACTTTATTTCTCAAGTGAGCTTTGTCAGCTGTCTCAGTAGCTAATTTGTATGCTTTCTGAAGCTCAGATTTCATGTCTTTTACATACTTATGATGGATTACCTCCTTTTGACTATTTACAGATGTTCCAAAACATAAGTCAACAGGAAGTCTGGCTTCACGTCCAAACAACAGATATTAAGGGGAGTAACCCGTTGTTCTTAGTGCAACCTCATTCTTAGTGCAATTGTAGGCATGCACAAGCTGACTAACATGATGACTCCACTTACTCTTCTTTGTGGGTTCTAGCGTTCCAAGCATAGAAAGCAACGTTCTATTAAAGCGCTCAGGCTGCGGGTCACCTTGGGGGTGGTAAGGAGTAGTCCGTGATTTTCTAATACCCAATAAGCTTAACATTTCTCTGATTAGACTACTCCCAAAATCCCGCCCCTGATCAAAATGAATGCGGGAGGGTAACCCGTAATGGACGAAGAACTTCTCGACCAAAACTTTGGCCACAGTAACAGCACGTTGGTCTCTAGTAGGAAAAGCTTGGGCATATCTGGTGAAATGATCCGTCATGACTAATATATTCGACACACCCTTCGTATCAGGCTCTAATGACAGAAAGTCTATACACACCAGATCAAGTGGACCACTACTAGTTATCTGTTGTAATGGTGCAGATTTGGTAGGCAATGACTTCCGAGTTGTGCAGCGGCCACAATCCTTTACATACTTTCCAATGTCATGACTCATACGCGGCCAGTAAAATCTGTCTCTTATAAGTTCTGTGGTTCTATCCACACCTAAGTGGCGTGAATCATCATGAACAGATCTCAGAACTCTCAACCGGTACTCTTCAGGAAGGACTAACTGTAGCCTCTCCCTCTGAGTTGGGCTCTGTGTCACCCTGTACAACAAAGTGTCTCGAACTACCATTTTGGAAACTTGACGTAGCATAGTCTTCCGTATAGGGTCCGCACCCTTCTCAAGGATAGGCACATCACCCTGCTCAATGTGATATTTGAATGGGCTTATGACAGGATCTCGTTCTTGCACTTTTCTTAAGTCAAGAGTTGTTAAGGGCTCCATATATTCCCCTCCTAACATTACTGGGCAAACGTATGCCGAAGGAATACAGTCAGGAGACGCTCCCAAATGGTCCACCAGTCTAACCAAATTATCATTCAATGGCTTGTCAGCCAACTTGGAGATAGCTCTTACCCCTGACTTGGAGACTTCGGTCCACGAGGTTGACTGATCACTGTGACCGGGATATTGGGACAATGCATCCGCATCAGTGTTTTGTTTCCCCGGCTTATACTGCAAGCTGAAATTATAGTTTGCTAGAGCAGCTAGCCAACGATGACCAGTGGCATTCAGTCTCGCACTTGTCAACACATAAGTGAGCGGGTTATTGTCAGTCTTGACTTCAAAATGGGCTCCATACAGATAATCGTGGAACTTGTCCACTACAGCCCATTTCAGCGCTAGAAACTCTAACTGATGCACATGATACCTCTGTTCAGTACCACTCAGCTTACAGCTCGCATAAGCCACAGTTCTCAGCCCTTCAGGATACTCCTGATTCAATACGGCACCCAGCCCATTGAAGCTGGCATCAATGTGAAGTACATAGGGCTTTTCTGGGTCTGCAAAGGGAAGTAAAGGTGCATGAGTTAGACAGTGGATTATCTGTTTGAAAGCCTCAGAGCAGGATTCATCCCATCACTCTCCAAATGGGTCCATTTCTCTGAGGTACTTCTTCCCCATAGGCTTATACCGACCTTTTACAGGTTGGTACCCTTTTGTCAACTCCGTCAGAGGCCTTACTATGGTAGAGTATCCCTTTATAAACCTGCGGTAGAACCCACAGAATCCAAGAAAAGATCTCAGCAACTTTAGATTTGTAGGAACTTGCCACTGGGATACTGCAGCTACCTTATCAGGGTCGGGCGACACTCCAGCACTAGACACAATGTGCCCGACATATTTCACTTGGGGATGGCAGAACTGACATTTATCTGTTGAGACCTTCAACCCACATTCCTCCAGTCTGTTCATTACTTTGAATAACCTCTCCTCATGCTCCTCGACGGTACGGCCAAACACGATGAGGTCATCAAGATATACTATCACTTGTAACAGGTGCATGTCTCCTACCACCCGCTCCATCAACCTTTGGAATGTCGCAGGTGCCCCTGTGATCCCTTGCGGCATCCGTTCAAACTGATAGAAGCCTAACGGGCATATGAAGGCGGTTTTCTCCTTGTCGGCCTCAGACATGGCTATCTGGTAATAGCCACTACGCAGATCTAATACTGAAAGCCATTTACTACCAGACAGGCAGTCCAAGGCAACATCTATGCGCGGAGTGGTTTATTGATCGGGTGTTGTGCGACTATTGAGCGTACGATAGTCAATGCACATTCTAACGGTTCCTTTTTTCTTTTCGAGCAATCACAATAGGCGATGCATAAGGACTCCTGGATTCTATTATAATCCCTGCTGCTAGGAGATCTTTCAGATGTCTCCTCACATCATCAGAGTCAGCTGGAGCTATTCGCCTAGAGCGTTCTCTGAAAGGCCTTGAGTCATTAAGGCGAATGTGGTGTTCAACCCCACGGGCTAACCCCACATCCCACTCCTCCAGGGAAAACACTTTACGTCGCTCTGCGAATTTGTGACGTAATCGCTCCTCCCACGTAGGTGGTATGGGCGACCTCCTGAAATCAAATAACTTTGGGTCAATAGTCTTTTCATTGTTGGGTGCTTCTTGAGCAACTAAGACCATGTCGGTAGAAAACATTTGTACCACCACCGTCCCACTAGGGATAGAGATGTCTTTGCTGGTTTCATTTTGTAGGAGCACTTTGAAACTATTTATGTCTACCGCTGATGTAGGCACAACCAAAGGGGGAACAAACACTCCTGCAGGCAGTGAATTGCTTGAAGAAGGTTCAATGACATAGATATCCTTTCTAAGTGGTTTATCCGACTCCACTTTACAAACGGCATAACTTTCCCCTCTAGACGGAATGTTTAGCATCCCTGGCCCCACCCACTTAACCTTTCCTTCAGGGCGGTCAGAAGTCGGTGTGGGGAACTGGGTGTGCGTGTGGATTTGCAAAGCCTGCGCCACCTTAAGTCCAGATGAATTCTCAGTAAAAGCAGTGAGTCGCTTAAAGAAACTAGCATTCGTGCCTATGATCACCGGGCATTGTTGTGGGCCTGGGGGCTCCGGACACACTAGTGCCAAGATGGGGGTAGGTTCCCCATCTCCTTGGCCGATGTCAGACAGAGAAACATCGATAACGATGTACCCTTTGTATGGATAGCTTGACGAACTTAGGCCCCAATTGGACAATCCTGCCAGTGGATGAATGGCCACCTCAGGTATGTTTTTGGCATACCAGGATTCCAATATGATAGTTACTTGGGACCCACTGTCCAAGAGAGCCTGACAGGGAGTTCCATTAATTCTCAAGGTGACTGTTGAGGCGGGTCCAACTAACCCGGGCGGAACTGTACTTGGTAGGTAAGACTTCACCTGACTGTTTTTAGAAAAACAGTTAGGCCCTCTAGACAGGTGACTACGGTTAGCTTCTTTCTCGGACCCTCTGGCCTTTCTCAACGATTTTATCAACTTTTGAATTACCAGCACGGAATTCTCTGGACTTTGGCATTGGCTGACCATATGCCCATCCTCCCCACACCGATAACAAAATAACCCTTCTCTGTTATATACGTGCTTGGGTCTCCGTGACTCAGGAGGAGGGTTAGGTGACTTGGGTGGACATGCATTTTCGGTCTGACTGATGCTCATTACAGCTATCTGTTGCTGTAACTGTTGAACTTGCTGTTTCAACAACTGCACCTCACCACCCTTCTCAGTTTCTGGTGGGTAGTTGTTACTTTGCTTGCTATTCTTTTTTTCAGGTTCTCTGATAGATATGGTGTCAGACAGGGAATTGGCATTTTCCCTATTTAGTTGACTCTTTAGCTCTTTTATCTCAGCATGAAGGTTACTGACCGTTGTGGGACAGCTTTGTGTTACATCACAGTAACGAACAGCTTTAGCTGTGGCTGCTAGATTGTGCCAGGCAGCCTCTTGCTCTTCGGCTTCCCAAATTTCAGTTAACAGCCTTAAGAATGTCGGTGGGTTAGCTTTTCTTTCCCTAAACTTTAACTGAAGCAGCATCAAGTCTGATTCTACAGCTCCCCTAATTAACTGCTCTACTCTAACCTTGTCTACGTTCTCTGATGATATTCCATCTCTTTTATCTACTTTGGCTAGGGATCTTTCTATTCGCTTTAAGAAATCAGACAAAGATTCGTGCTGGCTCTGTCTGAGCAGTCTGAATGCGAAGTACAAATCTTCTCCAGACTCAGATGAACCGAAAGTACTTTCTAAGGCCTCCAGATACTGCAACGAGCTGGCATCTGGGCTGGAACTCATCACTGGAACTCTTATGTGCTTTGTTCAACACTTCCCCAACAGCCCTAATTATTGATTCAGGAGAACAAGGGTCTGGACTACTCGGGGTTAACAGGGCTTCTACATCAGTCATTGACTTCCCCTCCCCACTTAGGAACAGTGAAAGTTTGGCAGCAAACTCGCTTGGGTCTGCTGGTAAGTTACTTTTAGAGGTCACAACCACCTTCCATGGCACAGCTCCCTCTACTGGCGGCAGTTCAGTTGGCGCACTACTGGGGTCAACAACTCCTCTACACTCACGTAATACCATTAAGGTATGGGGTTTTGGCCCTAATCTAGTGTCTCTGACTCTTACTCGGCCAAACACTTTAACTTTTTGAGCAACCTCTTCTATAAAGGCTGCCTCTGTCCCAGTAGGTACACCCGTTAACAACACAACATGTTTTTCGTCGATGCCCTCCTCACTGCACCAACTACTAAGCTCAGACTGTAAGGTTTCGCTATGGCTAACCGACATATTTAGCTTTTTCAGAGTCTTCAAACAGCTTTACTGACAATTGGCAGTGTTATAGCTACGGTCTGGGTTGTTTATCTTTTAGCCTGGGACTAACAGAAGGCGCACATATAAAAATAATCCCGGACGAGCCCCCACTTTGTGTAAGGCTTCCTTCCCGTTAGGTAAGTACCTGCATCTAACCTATTTGACGGAAGGAGCACCAGGTTCTTTTAAATTTAGCTCGACTATAACCTTCTAATAACCCCAATTTCAGAATTATTAACTCCCCAGACATATGCACATGAACTGAAAAGGTATAATAAACAATTATATTTATTTACATAAAAAAAATCTAAATAATAAAATAAACAGTCTAAATAAATATATATTTAACTTGCAAAAAAAAAAACAATTATCTTTTATGGTATTTCAACCCTTTAGGCGTTCCATGCACTCGCTGGAACATACACTTAACCAAAAAAACCTCTTTCGGTGTTAAAAAGAAACTTAAATCCTGGTAAATATGCAATAAACATACATCAAATGTACATACAGTGGGCCCACACTCACACAAACACACACACACACACACACACACACACAGCGTTGCAGGCCTGTGTTGCAGCTTGCGTTCGGAGTTGCCTTTGAACTGTAGATTGGCCTCTTCACTTGTTTAGAGCCAACAAAACAATATGTTGAGTACCTGAAACTCCTCGATGTTCAATAATTACGCTCTCACTGGATTTCAGCTTTCGCACCGGCTCACAGCCTCCTCTCCAGCGAAATGCGATGAATCATGCGCCGATAAAATTCAGTCTCTCAGCCTCTTTGCCGTCAGAATCCCCCGTAGCCAGAGGACCTTTGAGTGCGTCCGGAGACTCAAAGAGCTATCTGGATGTGTCCACGGTGTCTGAATAAATCCCTCGATGACTAAAACACACTCGTGCTTAGTATACAGTCTCTCTACATGTCCACATGCAAACCATCTTTATGATTTTCGTCAGTGAACCATCACACACGAACTCTTCAGGAGTTTTAGTCAGCTCACTACTACTTATCCCTGTTCACAACTGCTCATCTCCGTTCTTTTTTCATCTCTCCTCTCTTCTCGTCTCTCTATATAAACGCTTCACACACTCTTGATTGACATGTCAGGGCACGGTTAACATTTACCTTGCATCAAAAAAGGCGTAAACGAACAAGGAATTAGCCTATCACATCAGGATGGACATAAAAACTGATAGTTACCACATGTTTGCACCAGTACATTTCACACAAACTATATACATTTTTGGGGTTTCCCTCAACGAGCCTTCCCAGGAGCGCTCGGTTCTTTTACTGTAAATATCTTATATAATGGTGTTTATCAAAGTACACCCTCAAATTACAATTTATATCACAGTTTATTTATTTTCAACCACAATCCTCATATATTACACTTATGTTACCAAATCACTCTAACATAGTGCTATTATTTAGTAACCCTATTTAACACAGGGTTACACAAACAATTAATGTATCAAGTATAACAATAGAAAATATAAATCCATTAGTATAATTACTAATGTAGCCCATGCCAGGTTTGCCTGCTTCTTTGGAAAGCTCCAAATCCATACTACAAAGATATGCACATATTCTGTACAGTTTCTGCCCACACACTGACTGCATTTATGTATACATTAATATATTCCAATGGCTGTACTCTCTGTGGAGCATGTAAACTTAATATAGGATAAATGATTAACCAGAGTATGGATAGATTATAGTTACTAGTTCACCCAGAAATTAAAAGTCTCTCATCATTTACTCACCCTCATGCCATCCTAGATGTATATGACTTTCATTTTTCTGCTTAACACAAAGATTTTCCAGGAAAAATGTTTAGAACCTCTGGTCTATAGATTTGGCTTGGGTCCCTCCTTCAGTGCAACAGATATTGAGTCCCTCCTTTAGTCTATAGATATGTCTGTATCAGTATCCTTTTTAAAAACAAATGTCAGAAGACAATAATGCTCAATTTGAGACACTGTAGACAATCGATCCATAATTAGAAGAGCACATGCACAGGTTAATGAAAAACTTGTTAATTTTATTTGAACTTCCAGTTCCATGCAATGCATAGGCCTGCACTGACTGGAATTAGCACAGTTCACATCACTCATGATCTGATATCACGCATACTGTGTCATACACAGGCTGCTTGCACATGCACATGTGAATGAGGCGTATAATGTGAAATAAGGTGTGATGGTGTTCACTCATTACCCACCCACGCACCCGCTCATGCATGCAGAGTGCAGAGCTGAAGCGCTGCCCAGATGCTCATTTGAGTCCTGTGTTAGAATGAGAATCATAAGGAATTTAAAGATTCTGGTTCCAAATTGTATTCCTCTGAAAGATTCCGGTTCATTAATGTTTCAAATATTATTATTATTATTTGTTTTTTTTAGCTCTTTTGAAAAAGAAATATTTGAAAGAAAAATGTAATTATTAATGTATGATGAGTGATGTAATAACTTTTTACATACTTTTTAGAGACAGCATAAATGCAATTTAATAAGTGGTCCTAACTATATACGATATACTAAAAAATATAATAAGATAAAATAAATACTTAATGTATTTTTTATTTTGTTATAAAATACCACTGATTACCTGTATTACACATTAACTACATGTTGTTATATGAACAACCAGTCAGTTGTTCGTGGCATTGCACTGATTTAAGTCTCACAAGCCTACTTTCATAACACAGAAACAGTTCTTGGTTCATCTCGAGTCAGACATGACAAAAGTAATAATCTGGAGTTCTGTAAGTGATACAGATCAATTCAGTAACCCCTCTGACTGATTCACAAACATAAGCACTTTTGATTCACTTAAAATATGGGCTCATAAGTGTCATTGAGTCGGGAATTGGACTACAAATGTTTGTAGATACGGAGGCTCATTTTAGCTTATCGCGGCCCATTCGTCCCGTTTCGCGGCCGACCCACCAGCCCACTCAGTTCTCCCAATGGCCAGTCTGCCCCTGATCGGCCTCAAAGTACCTGGTATGCCAGATTACCAGTCCAGCCCTGATTTAAAGTACAAATTTTTTAATGATGGGGCAGCTGTGGCTCAGGTGGTAGAGCATGTTGGCTGCTAATCGCAGGGTTGGAGGTTCGATTCCCGGCCCACATGACTCCACATTCCGAAGTGTCCTTGGGCAAGACGCTGAACCACAAATTGCTCCCAATGGCAGGCTAGTGCCTTGCATGGCAGCTCTGCCACCATTGGTGTGTGAATGTGTGTGTGAATGGGTGAATGAGACATAGTGTAAAGCGCTGTAACACAGTTAAAGGATGGGCAAGGAGGAGGCGAGAAACAGCTTGTCAACATAAATCATAATTTTAATGCAAACTTAAACCAAACGCATAAACAAACACACACACAACGGACATGCCCGTAATTCTCTCTCTCTCGAACCATCGTCACCGGCCGCCTTTATCCCTCGCGCGCCTCATCAGGCCGATTGGGGACCGGGCGCGCGATATTCCCCCCTCCGCTCCACAAACGCTTTGATAACCTCTAAAGTTAAAAAAAGGCACAATATAATTGCAGACCATTTACCATAATGTATATAAACAAAGTGCATATAAATGTAACAATTAAAAATTAATACAATCTGAACAACATAATAAGTTGGCTCTGCCCTCCATCACGCATCTTTGGTTCATTGGTTGACACTGCTTGTCTGTTTGACAGGAATAACAGGTGAGGCTGTTAGTCTGAGCAGACAGTCACAATGATTGTGTATGCGCTTGAGCATTTAGGCCTTAGACTTTGAATGAGTTAATTCTATTCATTTAAATCTTTTGATTATTCATATCTTAATTTCTTTTAATATTTTTATAAATAAATTTGGCTCTTCTGATATCACTCGTTCACGAATGACCCATCACTATTCAGTAGTGGTGTTGCTATGCTGCTGAAAAGTAGTGCTGAAACAATGTCACAGTATTTTAGTACAATGTTTCATCGACATCTGCAGAGAATGCACACTTATTAACAGTTAATAGAACCGCATGTCATGAAAATTCCATGCTTTCAACTCTAGCCTGTGGACTTTTTTTGCATGCAATGCAGCTCCTTTGCATCAGCCCATAACTCTTAATCACACTCTCCATTGTCATGTGGGCTGCAGTGCTGCGCTTTTGGACCCAGCCAGAGAGTGTCAATGACAATTGCTATAGAGGTTGCATTCCATAAGTCTATGAAGATGGAGATTTGTGCTTGGGTTAACTGTTCAGTTTGCCATTTTAAGGGTAGTCTAGTATTTATATAACACAATATAACACAATAACTAGCTAGATACAAGGCTTATACTGTATACTCATAGAGCAGACCAGATTTCTTTCCTGTTTTGATGTATTTCTGAAACAAAAAGTTAGGAAGGGACACATAAAAGGAATTGACAACACTTGTTTACAGGAAATCAACCTACGAATTGCTTGCTTATCTTACTGCTTTCTACAGGGATAGTTCACCTCAAAACTGAACTTCTGTCATCATTTACTCATTTAAAACCCACATGACTTTCTCTCTTCCATGAAACACAAAAAAATTTGAAGAATGTTGTTACTGCCCTTTTTGGTTTATTTTTCACTAAAAGTGATCATATCGTATCAGAAGACATGGATTAAACCATTTGAGTTGTATGGATTACTTTTATGCTGCCTATATGTATTTTTGGAGCTTGAACATTTTTACTTTCATTGACATGTATTGTATGGACAAAACACAGCATACTGTATATCCTTTAAAATATCTTTGTTTGTGTTCCACTGAAGAAAGTCACACAAGTTTGAGATGGCATGAGGGTAAGTAAATGATAATTGTCATTTTTGTGTGAACTACCAAGATTAAAGGCCCTGGTATTCCCATGGCAAATTTCTTCTTCGTTCTTCACTCAGAGCCCAAAAACCGCAATAAACAGCTGAGCAACAGTAAACTGTGGAAGGTGTTTAGAGGATCATCGTTTAGAGGAAGCTCATGACTACATGTAAAACCTTAACTAATGTGACATTAAAATGTTTTATCAATTACTTCATGCCTCATTCTATGAGTAGAATTCACATGAGATCAGTAAAAGAAGCTGTTTTGACCACTCGATGATGATTTAAAGTAATATATATGCAGTAGATAATGTGTAATTTGAACTGCTGTGCATTGAATAAGCACTACACGGACACTTTTAACGGTTGCGCACTGTCACCATGTCATCAACCGCATCTTCCGCTGAAAGCATTTCAACCTGCTATTCCCACGAACATGGATAGGGGAAAATGGGCCCCATGGCCACGAGTTGGTACCCATGGGAGTTGTAGGCCCTGGGCATCAGCCCGTATAAGCCTGTGCGTTAATGCGCCCCCTATACCAGGGCCTTAAAGGGATAGTTTGCATAGAAATGTAAATTCTCTCATCATTTACTCACAATCATGCCATCCCAGATGTATTTGACATACTTTCTTCTGCTGAACACAAACAAAGATTTTAGAAGAATATCTCTGCTCTGTAGGTCCACACAAAGTAATTAAATGGGTACCAAGATGTTGAAGCTGCTAAAAGCACATTAAGGCAGAATAAAAGTAACCCATATGACTCCAGTGGTTTAATCCATAGCTTCAGAAGCAATACAATAGGTATTGGTGAGAAGCAGGTCAATATTTTAGTAATATTTTACTATCAATCTCCATTTTCACTTTCACATTATTTGTTTTTGGCAATTTGCAATTTTCATGCATATTGCCACCTACTAGGCAGGGGGGAGAATTTATAGTAAATAAGTACCTACATATTGATCTGTTTTTCACCAACACCTTTCATATCACTTCTGAAGATATGGATTTAACCACTGGAGTATGGATTAATTTTATGCTGCCTTTATGTGCTTTTTATAGTTTAAAAATTGTTGGTACCAATTCACATGCATTGTGAGGACCTACAGAGCTCAAATATTCTTCTACAAATCTTTGTTTGTGTTCAGCAGAAGAACGAAAGTCATACACATCTGGGATGGCGTGAGGGTAAATGAGAGATTTTTCATTTTTGGGTGAATTATCCCTTTAATAGTTAAAAACCCTTCTTAAAAGACCTGCTGAGACCAACATGAATTTCCATGCTGGTTTATGCTGGTTTGTTCTGGTCTACGTAGCTTGATCAGCCGACATGGTCTTTATGCTGATAAAGTCTTGCTGGATAAGCTAGTGGGAATGCCAGCACACCAACATCCCACACTGGGGGATAATTCTCCCAAAAATTGTTATTCCCTTGTGTTGTACTAAAATTACTATGACTTTCTTTTCTTTTGTGGAACACAAAAAAGAGATGTTAGCCTATGTCATTCTTCATTTTCATTGCATTTTTTTTTCCATACAGTGAAAGTAAATTGTCACTGAGGCTAACATAGAAGATTGTTCCATTGAAGAAAGAAAGGGTTTGGAACAACATAAGGGTAAGTACATGATGACAGAATGGTAAAGCTTTGTATGGGCATTTCTTAGTTAATATACAAGAAAACTGTAACTGTAATGACAGATGTGATTTATTAACAGTGAGTGAACATGTTTCATCTTTACAATATACTGTACTGTTAAGGGCAATGACACAAATAGTTGAACAAATTGACAATGAAATGGATGTAGAAAATTATATATTGTATGCACTGTTTAAATCTATAAATATGATTTCAGCTGAATGTATTTGATCTCTCCACCATTTTACCCTAATATCTCAAAAAGTAAACACCAGCACCTGTACAGTGAGCTAAATGATGTATTGTTTGGTCCAAACACATATATATAATTGTATACATAATTATTGGATTAATGTACCTTCTATTGTGCTGTAATGCTGTTGAAAACAGTCCCTGTAAAAATCTTTTTGAGCTGTGCCACGAGCATCATTCACTGTGCTGGGGCAGTATGGTTGCTTAGCAACTGTTTTTTTTCTCCCTGAGCTCTGAATCTTTTCACCAGTGGAATGTGTCAAGACAACGAATACAAGTCGGATAGGACATAATGCTACATAGCATTAAACGCTAGATCAAGAGTCCCTTTCTACATCGTATAACAAAAAATGTGCCTAATAAAACAAATGGACATTATCACACATTTTCAAAACACATCGTGTTCGGACTCCTGTCACAACTCCCGAGCTGAAATCTCTGTAAAGTAAGCACCAACAGTGTGAGTTGCATTTGTGTAAGTGTGTGTGTGTGTGTGTGTGTGTGTGTGTGTGTGTGTATATATGTGTGTGGGAATCATATGACAGAGCAGAGTCGCACCTCTTGTTCATTCGGAAGCATGCAGCGCATGTGACTATATATAATTTAATTAAATTACATCCTTCTAATGTTTAATGATTACACGTGGCCATATTCAGAGTTTTTTATTTTATTTTCAAAATGTCATTGATTTCATCACAAAACTGTCACATCTCATATTATTTTGTTTATGACAGCATACTGTAATATGGTATGAAATTAGCAAAAAATGCTTGGTATCTCGATGCTTCATAAGTACCGGTAAACTGCGTAACCCTAGTATATTAATATTAAAAACTTAAGAAATATTACTGGGGAAAGTGACATTATTATGTTACATAAATAGGTAAAACTAACTGTTTCTTTCATGTCACTACAATGAAATAATAAGACAATAATGGATTAATAAATACTAATTTGCAGTGATTAATCTACAATTTAAAAAAAAAAAAAAATTACCAGGTGAACTGCTGTATTTTTAATACATAAAGAGTAATAGAACACTGTATGGAAATAAATAATATATTTATTTATTACAAAAGAATACAAATGTTTATTATGTCCATTAAGTATTGTATTTGAGAAAACATGCAATTCAGCAACTTTGAAGAGTTTGAGCCCTGACTCCTTTTTCTCTCATTATGTTACGAACCCCGCTCCTCTGCTTCTCCCCGCATCGTCTAGCACACACACGCACACTCCCTCGACCTCACTCCCTCGCTCCGCCCCCTCGAGCTTTTCACGCTCTTTTTGCTCGCTCGAGCCCTCACGCCCACTTTGCTCCTACTTGCTCACATGCTCGTAGGCAATCTCCCTTCCTCGAAGTTTCTCACGCTGCTTCCAATCCCCCAGAACATTATGACCACCTGCACTCGGCGTCATCTGCACTCCTGCACATTAGTTTCACCTGCACTCGTCTCATCACCTGTCATGGTTTACACCTGCACTCGCCCCTATATATATCACTACCCTTTCGTCTCACGGTTGTTGGTTATTGTATTTAGTTTCCCGTGTCTTTGCCCCCACTAGTCTCGTCTAGTTTTGACCTCCTCTCGTTCACCTCTTAGCTTGCCAGCTCCCCTTGTTCCCCTGTCTTTTGCTCCCTCTAGTCCCGTCTCGCTGATCCTGTTTACCCCGGCTTTGACCCTCGCTCCCCTCTACTACTCTCCTGGATTTGCCCCCTTTACTCTCTCCGATTCCCCGGCTTCGACCCTTCGCTCCCCTTGACTACTCTTCACTGGATTTGCCCCTTGATTGTACGCAGTTTGACTTACATTGTGACTGTCTCTTCTTGTGCGGGTTACAGAATAACCAACCTTTACCGAAGACAGTCACAATGCCCCGCGCTGAGGATTCGCGCAGCTCACTAGAGCGGAGGTGCACGTCACATTCGGCGCGAGGAGCTACAGTTTGGAGGCAGGACCGAAGGCTCATGCCCAGGGGCAGCAGGTATGTTCTTGGTCTGATTTATGTCACCCTGTTTCACCTGTGTCTGCCCCTGAGCCCGTTTATGCCTCCAGTGCATTTCTGAGCGCCGTAAGCCTTCAACCCCCTGAGAGTTTTGATGGCTCTTCGGGCGCTTGCCAAGGGTTGTTTATGCAGGGCAGCGGTTGTAGAACTTTAAACCGTGCCCTTAACATTATGGACCCAGCAGCCCAACTCTTGGGTTTGCGTCAGGGGAGTCAACCCTTGGAGGCTTATGTGGTTGACTTTTGTGCCCTGGCTAACCAGGTGAATTTTGATGAGGTGGCTCTAAAAGACATTTTTCAATATGGACTGAATGAGCCAGCCTCATCATTCATGCCTGGTGGTCGCTGCTCTCTCAACCTGGCTTAGTTTATTGACCTCGCCCTACTGTACGCTGGCTCCTCATTTACTGTGGGGGAGGCAGAAACTGAACCAGCGTTCCATACCACGGCCCCCATCTTGAAGCCTACCATGGCCCCCGTCTTGAAGCCTACCACGGCCCCGTCTTGAAGCCTACCACGGCCCCCATCTCGAAGCCTACCACGGCCCCCTTCTCGAAGCCTACCACGGCCCCCATCTCGAAGCCTGACACGGCCCTAGCCCCGAAGCCTGACACGGCCCTAGCCCCGAAGCCTGACACGGCCCTAGCCCCGAGGCCTTACACGGCCCCAGTCCCGAGGCCTGTCACGGCCCCAGTCCCGAGGCCTGTCACGGCCCCAGTCCCGAAGCCTGTCACGGCCCCAGTCCCGAAGCCTGTCACGGCCCTAGTCCCGAGGCCTGTCACGGCCCTAGCCCCGAAGCCTTACACGGCCCTAGCCCCGAAGCCTTACACGGCCCCAGTCCCGAGGCCTGTCACGGCCCCAGTCCCGAAGCCTGACACGGCCCTAGCCCCGAAGCCTGACACGGCCCTAGCCCCGAAGCCTGACATGGCCCCAGTCCCGAAGCCTGTCATGGCCCCAGTCTCGAAGCCTGGCACGGCCAGCGAGTCAACGCCCATGCCTGCCACGGCCAGAGAGCCAGCGCCCATGCCCGCCATGGTCGGCGAGCCAGCGCCTGTAGCCTCGACCGTCCCCATGGCCACGTCCCCTGTTGGCCAAGGATGCAAGAGAAGGAAGAGGGCCCCTTCTCCCCAGTCTCGTCTTGTGCTCAAGACCGCAGAGGTTCCCTCAGAGTCTTCCACAGCTCTACCGACCTCTGCTCCGCCCTCAGAGTCTTCCACGGCTCTGCCGGGTTCTGCTCCGCCCCCAGAGTGTTCCACGGCTCTGCCAGCCTCTGCTCGCCCCTCAGAGCCCTCGCGGCCTCCGCCTCTCGAGTCTCCCAAGGCTCCTCCTTCCAAGCCTCCCAGGGCTCCTCTCAAGCCTCCCAGGGCTCTTCCTCTCGAGCCACCTAAGGCTCCTCCTCTCGAGCCTCCCAGAGCTCTACCTCCCAAGCCCCCCAGGGTTCTGCCTTTCAAGTCTCTCGAGCCTCCCAGAGTGCCGCCTCTCATGGCTTCTCCTGCCGAGTCTTTCAAGGCTCCTCCTCCCAAGCCTCCCAGGGCTCCTCTTCTTGAGCCTTCCAAGGCTCCTCCTCCCAAGCCTCCCAGGGCTCCTCCTCTCGAGCCTCTCAGGGCTTCTCCTCTCGAGTCTCTCAGGGCTCCTGCCCCCCTCAAGCCTCTCAGGGCTTCCCCTCTCGAGTCTTTCATGGCTCCACCCCTCGAGCCTCTCAGGGCTCCGTCCCTCAAGTCTTTCATGGCTCCACCCCTTAAGCCTCTCACGGCTTCGCCTCTCGAGTCTCTCAGGGCTCCTCCTCCCCTCGAGCCTCTCAGGGCTCCGTCCCTCGAGTCTTTCATGGCTCCACCCCTCAAGCCTCTCACGGCTTCGCCTCTCCCGAGTCTCTCAGGGCTCCTCCCCTCTCAAGCCTCTCAGGGCTTCCCCTCTCCGAGTCTCTCAGGGCTCCTCCTCCCCTCAAGCCTCTCAGGGCTTCTCCTCTCCGAGTCTTTCAGGGCTCCACCCCCTTCCAAGCCTCTCAGGGCTTCGTCTCTCCGAGTCTTCCAGGGCCCCACCTCTAGAGCCTCTCGAGTCTTCCACGACCTTTTCCCCGAGCCTCTCACGGCTCTACTCCCAGAGACTCCAGAGCTTCCTAGGGCTCCGCCTCTCCGAGCCTCCCTACTGGCTCCGCCTCCCGAGCCTCCCACGGCTCCACCTCCCGAGCCCCTCACGGCTCTGCTCCCAAAGACTCCAGAGCTTTCTATGGCTCCGCCTCTCGGGCCTCCCACGGCTCTACCCCCGAGACTACAGAGCCTGCCAGGTCAGTCGCCTCGGGGACCTCCCACGGCGCCACCTCCATTGGCTCCACCTCCTGAGCCTTCCAGGCCTTCCCCCTAAAGCCTCCGTCGGCTCCACCTCCAGAGCCTTTCAGGCCTTAGCCCTAAAGCCTCCTTCAGCTCCACCTCCAGAGCCGTCCAGAACCCCACCTCCAGAGCCGCCTACAGTGCAGCCTCTGGCGGCACCGCCTTTCCACGGCTCAGCCCGGACTTCCTGACCCTCTCCCTGTCCTGTGGCCTCTTCCCTGGCCTCCGGACCCTATTCCTGTCCGGTGGTCACCTTCCAGACCCCGGACCCAGTCCCTGTCCTCCAGTCAGCCTTCCAGACCCCCTGACCCAGTCTCTGCCCTATGGCTGCCCCCTAGATCTCCCGACCACCCGCCTGTCCGCTATGTTCCCCTGACCTTGCCTTGAAACTGCCCATTGACCCCATGGACTGTCTCATTTCCCTCTGTGCCCCTTGGACTGCCCTCAATTTTGTTTGTGTGTTTTGTGGGTTGTCTGTTCAGGGTTTTTTGTTTGTTGGGATCGTCCAGCACCACTTCCTCGCAACCGGCTGGCCGTCAGGAGCCGTCCGTTTTAGAGGGGAGTACTGTCACGAACCCGGCTCCTCTGCTCCTCCCCGCAGCGTCTAGCACACACATGCACACTCCTCGACCTCACTCCCTCGCTCCGCCCCTCGAGCTTTTCAGCTCTTTTTGCTCGCTCGAGCCCTCACGCCCACTTTGCTCCTACTGGCTCACATGCTCGTAGGCAATCTCCCTTCCTCGAGTTTCTCACGCGTTTCCAATCCCCCAGAACATTATGACCACCTGCACTCGCGTCATCTGCACTCCTGCACATTAGTTTCACCTGCACTCGTCTCATCACATGTCATGGTTTACACCTGCACTCGCCCCTATATATATCACTACCCTTTCGTCTCACGGTTGTTGGTTATTGTATTTAGTTTCCCGTGTCTTTGCTCCCGCTAGTCTCGTCTAGTTTTGACCTCCTCTCGTTCACCTCTTAGCTTGCCAGCTCCCCTTGTTCCCCTGTCTTTTGCTCCCTCTAGTCCCGTCTCGCTGATCCTGTTTACCCCGGCTTTGACCCTCGCTCCCTCTACTACTCTCCCGGATTTGCCCCTTTACTCTCTCCGATTCCCGGCTTCGACCTCTCGCTCCCCTTGACTACTCTTCACTGGATTTGCCCCTTGATTGTACTTTTGCCTGCCTGCAATAAAACGCAGTTTGACTTACATTGTGACTGTCTCTTCTTGTGCGGGTTACACATTAGCAATGGGCATTTCATTGGATCAATTTTATCTCTAAATATTTCTAAATCAGTACAGCAAAACGCTTGTTTAAAGATCAACAGATTAGAGATAAATCAATAGGTTTTTCTGTGACCTCTATATGGACCACATGTTGCCAAACAGGAATTCTGAGTGTTAATCCCAGAAACAACAGCTGCTGGGTTCCCAAATTCCTGGATTGATAGCACAGTGAGGGTTAACATGAAATACAATCTCCCAATGAAACCATCTTCATTAGCAAGATTTTTTTTTTTTTTTTAAATAATGGAGATGTAACAGGACACAATTACAAACTCTCCACATGCTCAGAAGAATTTAAAGATATACATTTTTTTGATTTCCAATATTTTCTTCTGCTGTCAAATGTTTTGATGGCTTTTAAATTTTTAGGTTGTTTGTTAATGACAGATGCTAACACTGTTGCTGGTAGCTACTATAGAAGATTCCATCAGTCATAAAAATTGTATGAATTAATTGACAAATTTAATTTTTAAAATGTGCAATGGACATTTTGTCGAAGGTCCTAATTGAAGATAGTTTCTGACTCATTAGCTGATCAATATATTTTAGTCAAATGTCCCAATTAGACTTTTGCATTAAAAACATTAGTCTTGACAGCTACAATTAGTAAAGAATTTGAACCATATAAAGGTGAAAACTAACCAAAAATACGTATTAAAGGAATTATATTAATATGTTGAGGTATGGTCTTACTATGTGAGATACAATGGATATAGCATGTTTTTATGATTCATAATTTACATAATTTACAGCTAACAGATACTCAATGTTTGATTTTTTTATAATTTTTTTTTGACATATGGACAGTGATAAACAGCTTCTGTTTGACGTTTAGAAATCAAATCTAATAACTGGAGATACACCAAGCCAATGTGGGTGGGCTGACAGCAGTATCTCTATCAACAAGGCATGCAGTAGTGCTAGGCAGATTATTTTTAGCATATTGTTTACCATCTAGATCTAAATCTACCAAAAGTCTGCCTCAGACCAGATATTTCCCCATTATCCTCCATGTAAACGCTCAGAAGCATTTGTCACTGGGTAAGTGTGCAAAAGTTTAATAGTTTTACTCTGTGATAAAAAACTCAGAGCTGCTCGTCTGTTTTGAAGCGAGGGGATCATTCTGTTCATTTGTCAGATACTGATAGTGACACAATTAGCAGAACAAATACAGCAGAATGTAATGCCTGTACTTTGGCTGACAAGATGTTCTTGGAAATGTACCCAGCTGTCTGCATTTTGATCATTACAAATAATAGGCTCTCCACAGAGTGAAATTAGCCCCTCTGACAGGTTTGCAGAGGAGATCTTGGGAAATGAGGCATACTAAAAGACTAATAGGTAGACATCCATGGAGCTGGAACTCAGTGTTCTTTGTCTTACAGGCTGTAGTTTTGCGACCAAAAGTATTTGCTGTGTTTCGTTTCAGATTTTGAGGTAATACTGTATTTGCTTGTATTGGACAGTGTTGGGGAAGCTAATTCTATATCACACAAGCAATAGTGTATATCAGCACAGCTGTGAGCAATGTGAGATTGCTGTCTGATATTGCTTTGATATTGCAGTGTGATATTGCTGTTATAAGGCAGTGTAAAGTAGTCTAGGCTCTGAGTATTGCCTCGTGAGAAAACAAAGGTCTTCAGAGAAAATCGACATAAGGATTCTCTTAGAAAGTTAGCATCTCTATCTCAAGCATCACACTAAACTGAATTTAAATTGCCTCATTGTTGTCCCTCCACATCTGTTCCCTTCTCCCCCTCTCCTTTCAACCCCCATCCTGTCCCTTGTCAGCTAAAAATCACCTCATGCCTACCTTATGCTTGTATGAATAAAATAATGTATTGTATTTACACAGCATATATTTACACTAGTGTAAACCCCATTCCCTGATGGAGGGAACGAGACGTTGTGTCGATTGTAGTTACACAAGGGGCTTCTTTTGGGATCCTCGGATACCTCTGAATATGAAAAAGGCCAATGCTAAATTGGCGAACAGAATTTGCATGTCCCGCCCCGGGTATAAATGGTGGGGATCGTTCAGTCAGGTTCTGCACTGAGGAGCAGAGAAGAAGGTTTGACTTTTACAGTGGCTTGGTAGAATGTTGTGGCAAGGGGGACACAAAGTCTCATTCCCTCCATCAGGGAATGGGGGTTACACTAGTAACCTAGACATTCCCCTTTATTGTGGTGACACAAGGGGTCCCTATTCAATAGCGCCACCTACACTGAACTGTGTTACGTGATCTGCTGATTCTGGTGCAGCAAGCTGTAGCGTGCCATTGAGCATGGGAATCAGGTAAAGCTGTCTGGTAGAGGAGCACTGGCTTGGTTGACCGTGTCTGCGACAGCTGGTGGTAGACCACTTAGATCTTCTGAATCCCGTCCAGGGGCCAGACGTGGAGGTTCCAGAGGTCAAGGCACGGATGCCAGAGGGTGCCCCTTCCCTGAGAAAGAAGGTCTTTCCTCAGGGGGATTTGCCAGGGAGGTGCTACATTTACATTTACGCATTTGGCAGACACTTTTATCCAAAGAGACTTACAGAGCACTTATTACAGGGAAAATCCCCCCGGAGCAACTTGGAGTTAAGTGCCTTGCTCAAGGACACAATGTGGCTGTGGGGATCGAACCAACAACCTTCTGCTTAACAGTTCAGTCCTTTAGCCCACTATGCCACCACCACTGCTATCGAGAAGAAAGTAAGATCCGAGAACCAAGTCTGGGTAGGCCAGTAAGGGGCCACTAGAGTGACTTGTTCCTCGTCCTCCCTGACCTTGCACAGCACCTGTGCAAGTAGGCTCACTGGGGGAAATGCGTACTTGCGCAGCCCAGAGCGGGCAATGGGAGTTCTCTTGGGAAGCGAACAGGTCTACCTGTCCTTTGCCATAACGGTCACAGATCAGCTGAACCACCTGGGGGTGGAGCCTCCCCTCTCCATTGAGCGGAGCCTGTCGCAACACAGCTTGTCATCTGTCGGGATATGAGTGGCGTGCAGCAAACTTAGTTGGTGCTGACTCCAGAGGAGGAGATGGTGGGTGAGTTGTGACATATGACAAGAGCGCACGCCGTCATGGCGATTTATGTACGCTACCGTTGTGGTGCTGTCTGAATGGATCAAGACGTGCTTGCCTTGGATCAGCGGGAGAAACCTCCACAGGGCAAGAACGGAGGGTTCCAGGGTAAACCTGAAGGCGGCAGCCCAGCTGAGTCCTCCGCGTCAGACACCGCGAAGCTCTCCGATGCAGTGGCGACATCATCATCCTGCTCCATGGCGCCAACGGAGACATCAGACTGGTCATGAGGCAAGCCGGTTTCACGTTGAGCCCAGATGGAAGCAATCAAGCTTGCTGGGGTGCTTGTGGTTCTTGGGAATTTACCCAGCGAAACCGCGCCAGCGGAACCCCCCAAATCACCTCCATCGCCAGCCGGGTCGTCCTCAATCCCGTGGGAAGAAGGAGCAACGCAGGGGGTGGCTGGAGTGGCATTTCCCTTGTGAAAGGAAAGCCGCGACCGCAACGATGCCATGGTCACGTTCTCGCAATGAGTACAAGAGTCATCCACAAATGCTGCCTCAGTGTGATTGCGACCCTGAGACACAAGGCAGTGCATATGACCGTCAGAAGCGGAGAGATATCTGCCGCATCCAGTAACAAAGCAAAGGCGGAATGGCATCTTTACAAAGATTCATCTTTAAAAAGATGTTCGACGCCAGTGCGTTAACTCTTAGTTTAAAAAATATACTCTTTAAGAGGAGTTGTTGCTATTTTAAGAAGCTGTCGAAGCGCCCAGGGGGGTGGACTGCACTGGCGTGCAGAGGAGGGAGAAAACAGCTGGCAATGAGCCTTAGATCCAACAGCAAAGCTCTCTTTAGAGGTGAGTGGAACAGTGGTGAGATCTTCAGCTCACTGAACACATAACCACTTGGCTTCGAAGAAAGAATCTGACTGAACAGATGCACAATCCCCGACTTTTATACCTTTTATGGTGGAACATGCATATTCTGTTCGACAATTTGGCATTGGCCTTTTTCATATTCAGAGGTATCCGAGGCTCCCGAAAGAAGCCCCTTCTGTCACTACAATCAACACAACGTCGAGTGAGTGACAGAAGGGGAACTAAATATTCATTTTTGATATCATTCAAAATGTCTGGTATTGATACTTGGTCTCATCCCCACAGCAGTAGAATATCTGCTGACACAGTTTCGCGTTTTTAGGGAAATTCTGTCTGCTGCTGGGGGACGTGCCCCTACAGATAAGGGGCAGCCCTGAATCAATTCATTCCCAAATTCCTTTTGTTTACCATTTGGTTTTGATGTTAACTGAGGTCTGGGTATTTAAGATAACTTAGCAAATTGTTCAGCGGAAAAGTCAGGTCTGCATCTGTTACTCTTAAGATTCATCTTTGAGCATTGAATATTTTGAATTGATTATTTCTGAATTGAAAATTATGTAATTGGCATGATATATATTTACCTGACTAATAAATTGATAAACTTAGTTTTATTCTGTCTTATTCTGAAATTCTTGCCTTTAGTAGATCAAGTCCTAGTTACCACGTTAAGTCCTAGTTGCTGCAAATCTGTGATCAGAGTTAGTATACATTAACAGCCAGGGGTGGACAGGCCATCGGGAGCACCGGACATTTTTCCGGTGGGCTGCTGGGTAATTTGGGCAGGCCTGCTTCTATGCAAGTACTGACCCGTCCTATAGGCGATATAGGCGGCCACCCTGGGCTCCAACATGCCCGTGCGGACCTCATAACAAGCAAACATTTTATAAACTCTGCAATACAAGCCTATTCAATGGCTTTTATTTTTTAATTACTTATCGGAGTACATATCTGTATGAGCACATCAACTCTGTACCTCGTGTGGACCTCATTATTTGACATACAAATCACAATAATTGTGACAACCAAAAACAACATATTAAGGATAAGATGAGCTCTGAATAATCACTAAATGAGAAATAACCGTAAGTTACAACAAGTACAATAACAGTAGCATAAATAAAATCAGCAAACACTGCTATGAGCAGTACATAACCATTTGCATAATTTATTCATTCCGCAATGCATTTCTATGAGCTGAAGCACCGCATGCTGAATAATTCTTATGCCTGATAAACATACAGACAATAAGTCACCAAAAATATTACTTTGTAGCTATTTGAGTCTTTGAGGCTTACTTTGTTTAAAGGATAGCAGAAACAGTGCTTGTCAATGTATTGGTCTTTTCACTTATTCTCAAGAATAATCTGGGGAAGAAATTAAAACACTGTAGATATAAAGACACAACAAACTCACATAGAGTGAAATATCTACACTTAAAGAGGTATGTTTATTTATTTATTTATTTTACATATATTTGTAAATTTATATATGTACATATTCTGGCCAAATTGTTTTCATTTATTTTTTCAAAGAAAGATTTACACATAGTTATGTGAGTAACTGAAATTTTAAGCATTGTCGTCAGTGTCCTGCTGTGTGACACTTTCTTCATCTAACTATATTAAACAACATTTCTTGCATATTTCTTGGGAAATTCTTATTTTGACACCATAATATATGTTAGTCAGCTTGCTGAATATAATGAAATTTTGGTCAAATTTATACTATTTCCTAAAAATCTATGTCTGAGTAGGGGTCCTCCCTGTGCATTTTGTGGGATTAAGACACTGTTCTGGCTCCTTATACGTTTGCCAGTTCGCAAGAATACTTCACTATAGAAATCATACTATCCTCGTTCATGTTGAATGTTCACGTCTTCTCCCAACTCAGAAACTCGGGTATCATGTAGGCACCCTGAGTGTGTGCAGTGCCGGTCCTAGTGTTTGTAGGGCCCTACATTACTGTGGTCTTTATAGTGGTGCTGCTGGTATAACTGATGAACTTCAGATTTATGCTTGAGGGCAGATTTGATTGATTCTTCATTTAAAATGGCCAAGCACAGTGTTAAGGAATGATATCAGCTAAGTTTACATTGAAGACAATGTTTTTGCATTTTATTTGGACTTTTTGTAAACTATGAGTATTATATATAATATTATACTGTATGTAAATTATACAAACTAAAACAGATAAAATATTATAAAACAATGAACAAGAGTTCATGAAAACAGGTTGAAAGGCAGATAGAAACATATACAAATTACAAATGAACAATTAAATAAATTCAATATATGTTTTATTGATTGCTAAATGTTTGCTGAAAAAAACACCTTAGCATCACCTAGATTTCTTTAAAATTATAACACACATTTGAGAGAATTTTATAGCTGAATGCATAATTTGCTGGAAAACATGAAATATATATATATATTGTTTTTTCCTCAATCTTAAGTAAACATAAGAGAATTCATCAATATTTCTCTAATTGTGCAAGGTTTGGACTAAAACTTTTAATGGATATCGTTAATTGAAGCATTGACATGACATTCAGCAGAGCTTGCATGATTGAACTTGTATGCGCTTCTCTATTACATTCTAAAACAAATATGTCACGTTTTGATTTTTCATGCTTTAATCTGTACTCCTGATGCAAATTAAGAAATTACTTTTGATGTGACATTGTAATTATTATTATTGTAAAGATTAAATATGATAAATAGTACATACCTTCATGCTCTCTTGTTTCACATTCCTGGTGAATTTAAACGCATTTTTCTGCTCCTGAAGGATGGTACCTTCGCTTTAAAATCATAGACATGTCTATCTACTTCTTCGTTATGTATTACTACCTGGGCTACTTTAAACATCGTTGACAGCCTGGTGGATCGGGGGCCCTACATGACTTGCGTAGTTTGCGTATAAGGAGGACCGGCACTAAACATGTGTGATTATTTGCAATTCTCAGCTGTTAATTGGCAGTAATGTTATAGTTGTTATTTTAACTCTTATTTCTCAGCTGTTAGTGTAGCAGTAATATGAGCAATCATGGAGTGAGAGACAAGCCGATGACGTCAATGAAACTGGCACACTGACGCTACTTTTTCATAGGAATAAATAGCTTGTTACTGAAAAAGTTACACTGTTTTCAAAACAGCTGAGCTATTTTAACGCTACTGAAAAATCCAGAGCAGTTAGTAGCATAGTACCCCTTCTGTTGCTCTCTCCACATTGTGTCAGATAAGCGACACTAGGGGTCTCTCTTGAGCACCAATATCCACCTCTGATCTATGAAAAAAGGCCAATGAGAAGTTGGCAGCCGGTATTTGCATGTCCCGCCCCCGGACATACGGGTATTTAAGCGGCGCAAATACGGGAGTTCATTCAGAAAATTTCTTCAGAGCCGATGGTCGTGTCTGCAGTTGCTGCGTGTTACACACCGAGTTCCTGACATTCCTCTGCTGCATGCTGTTGGATTCTACGGCACACAACAGCGGCTTTCTCCTGTTTGCACGGCTGTGCATTCCTGCCCCTGGGCGCTTCGACAGTGCAGATTAAAAAACTCTAACAAGTTTTTTCCATAAAAGAGTGATTTTATTTAAAAGAGTAATTTCCTCTAAAAGAGCAAAACACAGCGGCATTGAACGGCCTTTTAAGGACGTGTCTTTATAAAGATGCCTTTCCGCCCCTGTGTTGTTCCTGGATGCGGTAGAGTGCTCTCCGCTTCAGACAGCCACAGGCGGTGTCTCGTGTGTCTGGGTAGCGATCACACCGAGGCTGCGTTTGTGGATGGTTCATGTTCTCACTGCGAGAATATGACCATGACAACGTTGCGGTCGCGGCTCGCTTACAACCGTAAGCAAGCCACTCCAGCCGCCCCCCGCGTCGCTCCTTCCCACGGGATTGAGGACAATGCGGTTGGCGATGGAGGCGATTTGGGGATGGCAGCGGGTGCAGCTCCGCCGGGTACACCCCCTCAGACCACCCGCACCCCGGCACGCTCGTTGACTCCCGTCCATGCTCGAGGCAACGGCGACTCGCCTTACAGCCAGTCCGCCTACCCTCCTGACATCGAAGCCGATGAGCTCGCCATGGCATCGGAGGGCGTGGTATCTGACGCTGAAGCCCTACCACCTGGCGGGGCCGCCCTGTACTCCCTTCCCAGACCTGTAAAGCAACATCCTTGCTGACCGCAAAGGCCTACAGTGCCACCGGACGCGCCGCTTCCATCCTGCATGCCATGGCTCTCCTGCAGGTCCATTAAGCCAAGGCACTAAGAAACATGCACGGGGGTGGTCCTGATCCCGACACGCTGCAGGAACTGCGCTCAGCGACCGACCTCGCCCTGAGAGCGACGAAGGTCACAGCGCAGGCGCTCGGGCAGGCGATGACCACGCTCGTGGTCCAGGAGTGTCAACAATGGCTGAACATGGTCGAGATGCGTGAAGCAGACAAGACTCGCTTCCTCAACGCTCCTGTCTCCCAGTTTGGCCTCTTCGGCGACACCGTCGAGGACTTTGCCCAGCAGTTCTCCATGGTGAAGAAACCTGCCGCTACGGCTCATGCCCCGTCTGCTCGTCGAGGGCGTCCTCCCGTGGCCAGGAAACCTTCAGCTCCGCCTCAACCCGGGCCCAGCTCTCAGCCCCAGCGTTGAGCCAACCGTGGGAAGCGCACGCCCCCTGTCTCATGGACAACCTCGAGGACCCGGAAGGCTCCCAGGCACTCCTGAGACAGCCCACCCAGAGTCCAAGACGTTAGCTCCAGAGGTGGTAAGACCGCTCTGTCCCCCGGTCGAGGGCCGGGAGGAGAATTTTGTGTTTTTTAATTTGCTCAATAAAATTCTCAATAAAAGAGCTATTTCCTTTGTTTCTGGGTCACATGGCCCGCAAATGAAAAAAACTCTGCTTTCAGGCCACAACAGTCCCGGCTTCCTGAACGCAGCATCCCCACCTCCAGCCCCACGATTGTTCCCTGGCCGGCCGGTTCAGACGAGTCCAGAGCACACCAACATCAGTCCTCCTCCTCAGTCACGAACCCGCCCCCTGCCGGGTGCGCGGAGCAAGGAAAGTGCTTTCAGTCTATTCTCAGCACCAGAGCCTCGGGCCGCTACACTGCCTCCTGACGCCGCATTACCTGTTCCGCACCGCTGCGAAGCCCCGCCGGGTACGTCCAAAATACTCGTCCCCTTGGTGCCCCTAGCACGGAGCTTAGAGGTGTGGCTTTCACTGCCCAGCCCGTCACGCTGGCTGCACCGGACCATTCGACTCGGTTACGCAATTCAGTTTGCCAGGCCTCCGCCCCCTTCGTGGGCGTTCATTTTTCCGCAGTACACGGCGAACATGCCCAGTCCCTGCGCGAAGAAATCGCCTCCCTTTTAATCAAGGACGCGATAGAGCCTGTCCCTCCAACCGAAACGAGGAAGGGTTTCTACAGCCCTTACTTCGTTATACCCAAGAAAGGCGGCGGCTTACGACCGATCTTGGACCTGCGAGTTTTCAATCGGACCCTGTCCAAACTCCCGTTCAAAATGCTCACCCAGAAACAAATTCTATCTGGCGTCCGGCATCTAGATTGGTTCGCAGCAGTAGACCTGAAGGACGCGTTCTTCCACGTCTTGATTCGCCCTCGACATCGACCCTTTCTACGGTTCGCGTTCGACGGCCAGGCGTATCAGTACAAAGCCCTCCCCTTCGGCCTGTCTCTGTCCCCTCGCGTCTTCACGAAAGTCGCAGAGGCAGCTCTTGCCCCGCTCCGAGAAGCCGGCATACGCATACTCAATTACCTCGACAACTGGCTCATCCTGGCCCCCTCGCGAGAGTTACTATGCGCGCACAGAGACCAGGTGCTCAGGCACATCAGCCGTTTGGGGCTTCAGGTCAGCTGGGAAAAGAGCAAGCTCACCCCAGTCCAGAGCATCTCTTTTCTCGGTTTGGAGTTAGACTCAGTCTCAATGACAGCACGTCTCTCCAACGAGCGTGCTCAGTCAGTGCTGAAATGCCTCGCTTCCCTCAAGCCAGGTACCGTGTTCCCTCTAAAACGATTCCAACAGCTCCTGGGGCATATGGCATCTTCCGCGGTGGCCACGCCGCTGGGGTTGATGCATATGAGACCACTTCAGCACTGGCTCCAGACTCGAGTCCCGAGACGAGCATGGCGCTGCGGCATGCACAGTGTGAAAATTACCACCGCCTGCTGCAAAACCCTCAAACCCTGGACAGACCTCTGGTTTCTACGGGCAGGGGTACCCTTGCAGCAGGTGTCCCGACGTGTTCTGGTCACAACCGACGCCTCCAAATTGGGTTGGGCCACTGTGTGCAACGGGCACGGAGCCGCAGGCCGTTGGAACCGGGCCCCGCTGCGTTGGCACATCAACTGCCTAGAGCTGCTGGCTGTTTTCCTTGCCCTGAGGAAGTTTCTCCCGTTAATTCGAGACAAACACGTCCTAGTCAGGACAGACAGCACCACAGTAGTAGCCTACATAAATCGCCAAGGCGGAGTATGCTCCCTCCACATGTCACAGCTCGCCCGTCATCTCCTCCTTTGGAGTCAGCAGCGACTCAAGTCACTGTGCGCCACTCACATCCCCGGCAACCTCAATGTGATAGCGGACGCGCTGTCAAGACAAATCTTGCCTGGCAGAGAGTGGAGGCTCCACCCCCAGTCGGTCCAGCTGATCTGGGACCGGTTCGGCAAGGCCCAGGTAGACCTGAGGCTCCCCTCGGGGCAGATGCGTTGGCACACAGCACAGATGGCAAGTCTCTTGGTAAGCACGACTTAATTGTCAGGTTCCTCAAAGGTGCCCGGAGGCTAACTCCCTCCTGGCCTAACCTATTCCCCTCCTGGGATCTCTCAATCGTCCTCACGGGCCTCCAGAGACCCCCCTTCGAGCCACTAGATTCAGCTGGACTCAGGGCCCTCTCTCTCAAGACCGCCCTGCTGATCGCGCTCGCCTCCATCAAGAGGGTCGGGGACCTGCAAGCGTTCTCTGTTAGCGACACTTGCCTGGAGTTCGGTCCGGCAGACACATACGTGATCCTAAGACCGCGACCGGGCTATGTGCCCAAGGTTCCTACCACACCCTTCAGAGATCAGGTAGTGAACCTGCAAGCGCTGCCCTGGGAGGAGGCAGACCCAACCCTTTCGTTGCTGTGTCCAGTACGTGCTTTGCGTATCTATCTAGACTGCACGCAGAGCACTAGATGCTCTGAGCAGCTCTTTGTCTGCTTCGGGGGACAGCGGAATGGGAACAATGTCTCCAAACAGAGGCTTGCCCACTGGTTTGTTGACACCATTTCATTGGCTTATCACACCCAGGCCGTGCCCCCCCCCTTGCGGGTCCGAGCTCACTCCACTAGGGGTGTTGCGTCCTCATGGGCACTGGCCAGGGGCATCTCCCTAGCAGACATCTGCAGAGCAGCAGGGTGGGCAACACCTAACAATTTCTCGAGGTTTTACAATCTCCATGTTGAGTCAGTATCGTCCCGTGTTTTCTCAGGTCCGAGCCCGTAGAACTCGGTAACACTCTGATATTCTGGCCGGGTGAATCGCTTGTGCCTAGCGCCCTTTCCCTCAGCCGAGGTAAAATAGTGCGCCTCCGTTCCCAGGGTACCTCATCTTCGGGTCGCTGGTTGAAACCTCCCTAGCCCTTTTGGGTCCGTAGTTCAGCGGAGGAACTCGCCGACCCAAGCCACTACGGGTACCCAAAAGCTACCCTGTACTGGAATAGGTGCTCCACAGGTAAGGCCTCCTGCTCGGACTCCCCCTGTGTGTGGCACTTTTATAAGTGGACCCCTAGTGTCGCTTCTCTGACACAACGTGGAGAGAGCGACAGAAGGGGAACGTCTAGGTTACGTATGTAACCTCTGTTCCCCGATGGAGGGAACGAGACATTGTGTCTTCCCCGCCACGTCGCTGAGCCGAGCCACTGTTGTGGCCAGACCATTTCCGGCTCCTCAGAAAAATCCTGAATGAACTCCTGTATTTGCGCCGCTTAAATTCCCGTATGTCCGGGGTGGGACATGCAAACACCGGCTGCCAACTTCTCATTGGCCTTTTTTCATAGATCAGAGGTGGATATCGGCACTCAAGAGAGACCCCTAGTGTCGCTTCTCTGACACAACGTCTCGTTCCCTCCATCAGGGAACGAAGGTTACATACGTAACCTAGACGTTACTTGTAGTTACTCCCCAACATTTGGATTTGGTGTTTGGCTCTCCATTATAAAAATGGGGGCTGTTTTTGAATATGGTAAATGACTTAGGGAATCTGGGGCCGGATTCAGGAAATATTCTAAGCAAACATGTTTTTCTTAACTACCATTTTCTTCTTAATATATATCTTAAGAAATCATAACTTTCTTACGATTGTTCTTGTTCTTCTTACAAATTCTTGAATTAATTGTTTTAAAAAACAATGTAAATAACATCTTAAAGTTAGGACATCTCACAGTTGTCTTAAATCCTAAAAGGTAAAATATTAAATTAATTTACTGGGTTGTTTTAAATGTTTTAAAATTTAACATAATACAATTATCAAGCTTCCAGTTGAACTGTTTTCCTTGCAGTAATTTCCTTAATTAGAAACGACAGCTCTTGTAAACTAAATATTGTATTTCTTTTATTTTCCTCCATGTCACATAAAATTTAGTCAAATGGTTACCAGCAAGTTAATTCTTCTATGACTGTTCATTTTGTGAATTCATCTCACACACTTTACACAAAAAATTATAATAATAAATTAATATAAATTAAAATAAGTGTTAATAGTTAGATGCACGTGCAACATGGGGCATTCAAGCAAAAACTTAAGCAATGGGACATTCTGTCGATTACTTTGTGTCAATCCTTGAATAACATATAACGTGCGAGTGGCAGCTGGTGACGTTTATGGTGCCCCCCTGGGGTGAGATGGTGCCCCCCTAGGGCATTAGTGGCGGTACTGGGTAGCTACCTTAAGCCTCCACCAGCTCACTGTTTGATTGTAGGACTCCGGTTCAAATAAATAAGGCTGGACATTGAAATGCATCTATGCTTCCACTACAAACACTTCAGACATGCTTGTAAGTGCTGCTCTCTGGTTTATTCTTTAAGAACATTTTAGTGAATCTGACCCCTTGTCTTGACTAATTGCAGTAAGTGGGAACTGTATTCCTGTATAGCCACAATACAATTTTCCCAATATGTCAAAATGGTGCAAAAAACGTTATTTTATTATTTGGTTCTCTTGCTGTTATTTTGTGCCTTTAGTGTTTTGTATCCGGTGTTTTCTGTAGCTCAGTGCCCCATTAGGTTACATGTGGACCGTGCTGAGCATGCTGGGTGGTCTTAATGCTGTCAGGCTCAGTGTCGAAAAAAGACATGGGTCATTATTGTTTTACAAGTGAACCATATCTTAAGCAATAGATAGCTTGTTGCTGGCTATACATAAAATAAATAGGGCATACAATTTTTAAGAATACTCCAATGATTATCATACATCACACAATTAAAAAGTGTTCATTATTGTCCATGGCTGTGACAGTAAATATTTTAAATATTTTAGAGAGCTAGTTGTTATTTTATGATTATTATTTGATCATTCTATCAAAATCCTTGGGTGTTTTTGTTTAAATTTGCACAAACTGGTTGAGAAATTATTAACTTGCATGTTAGGATACAGCTTGAAATTATTATTCACAGTAGCACATGAAATGGTGATTTTCCATGACACCATAGACTTGTATCTGTGGCAGGGCAGTGGACGGGGCCGGGTCGTGATCCTACACACCCGGTCCCGTATTAGGCTAATCAAGCCTCCCGAGAGGGATAAAGGTCGACTGCAGAGGATCGTGCGGGAAAGAGAGATCATTTACGGACATGTCCGTCATGTGTGTGTTTGTCTTTTAAGTTTATCATTAAAACTATTATTTATATTGTCAAGCCGGTTCTCGCCTCCTCCTTTCCATTGATCCCTTTACAGTATCATATGAGGTTTTGTGTGTTTTTTCACATTAATTATTATTAGTATTTTCTTTTTCACATCAATTACAGCACTTTGTATTGCAAGAAAGAGCAGCCTTAAAAATCTGTTTTGTTTTAAGTATTTGCTGTCAAGTTAAAGCCATTGTCAGACTATACATTTGAAGTTTCTTATAAAAGTTGCCAGTGACTTTTATTTATTTATTTGAATGAAGAAAAAAAATCACTCAATTTCACTCACAATGATAATTGTGATAAAATGATAAAAGATGAAAGATGAGATATTTAAAGCTGACGTGTGTAACTTTTTCTGTGTTAAAATACTTCCTCTTATCCCAGCTTAAAATGCGGAGACAACTGTATGTCATTTGTTGGTTCGTTCTCTCGTTAATTGTAAACTAATTGTCTCTGTGCTGCTATACAAAATTGCTCTGTTTATTTTGAGTGACCCATCCCTACGGACACAATAACACTTACTCGACCAATGGTGCTAGTTTGGGTCAGGACTATCTGTTTCTTTGATCAACAGCAGATGGGGGCATATTCAGAAAGCGTTTTGAAAACAAATGTTTATTTTTGCAATTCCGTTAACAGTCATTAGTGGCGCAGAAATTTAATCAGGGCTGACCCTTGTGGATTTTCAAAATGGGGCTCCCACCAAACGTCAATAACTTAAGCAAGCTTAAAATTGTGCAAATAAGTAAGTCAATGTATTCAAAAGTATAAAGCTTAAACATTTTCAGTAATCATTCTATCCATTTCAGGTTCCACTTTGATTCAGTAGACTCGACATTGCTATGAGCATTATGTGAAATTCTTTCCTCGACGACCTAGTTGAAACCCTTGTACAATAATGCCAATCTTCTGATTGGCAATGGTGATTTGAGCGCGGCCCCTCTAGAAAGAATGCAAAGAAACGTGGCCCAAACAGTTTCTTTGTCTTGTGTTCGATTAAAGAATGTTATCACAAGAATCTGAAATGGGCTCACTGCTCGAGATGCACATCACGCGCTGAGTATGCCGGGATGATAGACAAATGTGTTTTTTGTTGTGTTGTGTTCAAGAATGTCATCACAAGCCTGTTTCACAAAAAGAAACAAGCCTTCTGTTCACGGCATGCATGCTCACACGCTGCTCATCCCCACTGGGTACGCCGGGATGGTAGACAAATGTGGTTCTGTGTGTGTTCACATATACTGTTTTCTCAGTAGAGAACATGCTTGGTGCGGCTGCTCTCGCTGCACTTGCTCAAAACTTACACACATTTACAATCAGAGGCCATACTGAGTGAGCACAGAGACTTATTGCTTTGCCATATGAAAAACCTGGGTCTGAATGTCAACCGGGTAAAAAGCAATGCTTTCCCCAGCCAACAATTCAAATTTTTTAGGGTTTCAGCTCAACTCAATGAGCATGCATGTGCACCTTACGAGCGAGTGCGTTCAGGCCATTCTTCAGTGTCTGTACCAGTTCAAACTAGGGAAAGCATGTCCACTGAAGTCTATTCAGAAGATATAGGATTTATGGTGGCAAGATCCACCGCATTGGGGTAACTCACCACTGTCTGGCTGCTTTAGCACCTTGGACAGCTCCAGCCTTCTATCAGCAAGGTGTCATGTTGGGTCTAGTACTTAGATGAGAAGTGGTGACCACAGATGCGTCCAATACAGGTTGGGGCGTGGTGTGCGATGATCACCAGGCTTTCAGCACCTGGACAGGTGCGAAGCAAGCTTGGCACATCAATCGCCTAGAACTACTAGCTGTCTTTCTAGCCTTGAGGGTTTTTCATTCTGTGATTTTTTTTTGAATCACCACATTCTGATTAATTCGGACAATACAACAGTAGTGGTGTACACTGTTGCCAAAAATCAGCAGATTTAATGAAAATGACACAACACCTCCTCCAATGGAGCGGGCGTAATCTCCTTTCCCTAAGTGTGGCACATGTCCCTGGCCTCCTGAATTATGGGGCAGACCTGTTGTCAAGCCAGGGCGCTATACCAGGGGAATGGAGACTTCACCCTCAGACAGTTATTCATCAAAGTTATTGGGAAGTATTTGGCAAAGTGGAAGTTGACTTAGTCGCCTCCCTGTGAAATGTCCACTGTCCCCTCTGGTACTCCATGCCCTGCTAGGAGTGGACACATTGGCCCACAAATGGCCTGCGAAATGCAAATATATGTGTTCCCCTGGTATGTCTCCTTCATTCTGTCATCAACAAAGGAACAAGAAAATGGTTCTGTTGATAGCATCGAAATTGCTCAATCAGTTGTAGTTTCCGGAGATGATAGAGATATTGGCCAGACCTCCATGGAAAATATCACTGAGGAGGGACCTCCTCTCTCAAGCAGAGGGCACAGTCTGGCATCCCCAGCCAGAGCTGTGGAACCTAAATGTGTGTTCCTTAAACGGAGCACAGCCGAAACTGGCTCATTCGGTGATGAACACCATTTTACAGGCTGGAGCACCATCCGCGAGATGCCTCTATGCACTTGGCAAAGACCCAGTTAATATCTACATGGCTTATATCCCCCAACAAATGGCACCTCTTTAGCAGACATCAGTAGAGCAGTGGGCCGGGCAACACCCAATACCTTCGCAAGGTTCCATAATCTCTGGGTTGGGCCGGTTCATCATGTATGTTTTCAGGTACAAACAGGTACGTTTGCGGGACAACTGGCCTAGTGTACTGCTTGCTTTCCCCTCCTGGAGGGAGAGATGTGCATTTTTGACCCCTCAGCCCTGTTCACGAAGTTGTGGACCCTGGATGTCCTTCCTCCTCAACCCTGTGGCAGGTGAGTTTGCGGAGAAACTCGATGCCGGCCTAGTACATGTGCTGTTAGGCCCTGTACTGGGGTAGGGGTTCCACATGCGATGGTTACCTGCTTGTAATCCCTTGTGATGTATATTCCATGAGACGGTTACCCGTTGGTAAACCCACATCTTCCTTGAGCAGATTTCCCCTCTGCCACTGGTCACAGTGTTTGTAGAGCTCCATCCCCTCAGGGTAGGACCTACCATGGGGAGTCCTTCACATGCAACACTGCTGATAAGACTTGGTAAGCCCATGTGACATATTCGTATAGGAACCCCGAGTGTCACTACATCAACACAATGTCCAGTGAGTGACAGATAGGGAACATCCTGGTTACTTTCATAACCTCTGCTCCCTAATGGAGGGAATAAGACGTTGTGTCCCTCCTGCCACAACACTGAACTACCTGCTGAAATGACAGGTACCCTGTCTTGGCTCCTCAGCACAAAACCTGAATGAGTGGTGGCAAGCCAGTTCCTTTTATACCCGTATGTCTGGGGGAGTGACATGCGAATTCCACTCGCCAATTTCCATTGGCCTTTTCTCAAAGATCAGAGGTGTTTGGGGCTCCCAAGGGCGACCCTTAGGATCACTACATCGACATAACATCTCGTTCCCTCCATCAGGGAACGGAGGTTACAAAAGTAACCAGGACACTCTCTAGTTTGAGAAATAGACACTTCACATGTCCTAAGCTGACAGCTTCATTGAATTCTACCCACTCAACACCAGATTCATGTACAACAGTAAAGAGAAGACTCAGGGGTGCAGGCCTTATGTGAATAACTGCAAAGAAAAAGCCACTTTTGAAGCAGAAAACAAAAAGAAAAGGTTAGAGTGGGTAAAGAAACACAGACATTGGACAACAGATCATTGGAAAAGAGTGTTATGGATCTTAACCCCATTGAGCTTTTGTGAGATCAGCTAGACTGTAAGGTGAGTGTGATGTGCCCGACAATACTGCCACATCTATGGCAAGTGCTATAGGAAGCGTTAGGTGAAATGTCACCTGAGTATCTGGACAAACTGACAGCTAGAATGCCAAGGATCTGCGAAGCTCTCATTGCTGCACGTGGAGGATTTTTTGATGAGAACTCATTGTTATCATAATTTTTCACGTTAATAATGTCCTGACTATACATTGTGATCAGTTAAATGCCACTTTGGTGAATAAAAGTAACAATTTCTTTCCATAAGATCAAAATCTGTACTTTATTCCAAACTTTTGGCCACCAGTGTATAAACAGTATATATACACCTAAGGCATTTTTTACATTTTATCGGCCTATTGGCCCATGACTCACTATGCATGTCCTTATTAAGCATTTTCCCCTGGGGGTGTGACATCACATAGTGCAGTGGGATGGGATTCTCTTCACATACTCTTTACAGCAATGTCAAGTGAACTGAATCGAATTGGAACATCTCCGGCTACAAACGTAACCTCGGTTCCCTGAGATGAAGGGAACGAGACATTGCGAAAGCTAGCCACACTACTACTTCAGAGAATAGAGGAAAGAGTAATGCCCTCTGTCCTTCAGTCAGGAAAATAGGAAGTATTTGTGATTGAGTGCCTGCTTATTTAGGTCGACTGCGCACCTAGAGGAGTGGAGCTCAAATCACCATTGCCTTTATTGTTAAGGTTTTCAACTTGGTCGTCGAGGAAAGTATTTCTCATACTGCTTACAGCAATGTCTTGTTATCTTCATCTCAGGGAACCAAGGTTACATTTGTAACCAGATATGTTTTCCCTTTCCTGCTCTGTTATCCTAAATATCAGCACCCTTGAAACGTTGCTTTGCAAATCAGATTCGAGTACCGAAACTAACTGTAAAGGGGTTAAAGGGAAAGGTGCAGGAGAGAACCGGCTTGAGAATATATATAATATTTTAATAAGAAACTTAAACAAAAAGTCAAACACACAAAGGTGTCAGACAGCTGTCTGTAAATCTCTCTCTCTGTCACACTGCTGTCTTCGGTCGGCCTTTATCCCACTTTCCCTGTGGTAGGTCATCCCCGTCTACCTGGATGAGGGAGGGGACAAGGGGAAGGAAACAAAAATAATTTTGCACCTACACACTGTAACAGCGATCGTGCCAAATTAACAAAAAAATTTTTTTAAAAAGAGAGGGAAAGGCCAACACAGAGCAGCAGTGTGAGAGAGAGAGGAGAGAGAGAGAGAAAAAAAAAAGTACTTACTGGTTCTCCTATGTGCCGTAGCTTGGTCCTCGGCCACTCCTCCACCTTCTAATGGACGACAGCCGTGCCTCCCCGGGCGGATCGTAGGCAGTCCTCCAGCCACTGGCGGACGGAATGCCCCGCCACATTTTTGGTAGATGGTAGGGGTCTCCCCAGCCCCTGGCAGCGGTAAGTGCTCCAGGCGGTTGGTTGGGAGCCCCTCCTCCCCTCGCTGTCGGCGGCCATTCCTCCTCTTTCAGGTGGCTGGTCTCCTCCGGCGGATGTCCACGGCTGCTACTTTGATGTGGATGGTAGCAGCGAGAACTCCACTACGGCGCATCCCTTCTCCTTCCCAGGTTTTGGCACCGGTAAAGGGGGTTACAGGGAAAGGAGGAGGCGAGAACCGCCTTGACGATATAAATAATATTTTAATTATAAACTGAACCAAAAAGACAAAAACACACAAAAATGTCGGACGGCTGTCCGTAAATCTCTCTCTCTGTCGCACTGCCGTCTTCGGTCGGACTTTATCCCTTTCGAGTGTCAGGAACCCCGCTCCCTCGCTCCGCCCCCTTGAGCTCGTACGCTCTTTTTCCTCCCTCGGGCTTCCACGCCCGTTTTGCTCGTTCGAGATTGCACACTCGTTTTGCTATTACGAGCTCCCATGCTCATTAGCAGGTCTCCCTCCTTGCTCGCTTCCCGCTCCCAATCCCCAGAACATTATGACCACCTGCACTCGCGTCATCTGCACTCCTGCACATTAGTTTCACCTGCACTCGTCTCATCACCTTTCATTGTTTACACCTGCACCTTCCCCTATAAATACCACAGCACATCCGTTTCACGGGTGTTGGTTATTGTATTTAGATTCCTGTGTCTTTGCCCCCCGCTAGTCTCGTCTAGTTTTGACCCCCCTGTGATTCGTTACCCCTTAGCTTGCCAGCTCTCTTGTTCCCCTAGCTCCCCTGTTTAGTCCTTCCCGCTACTCATTCTGATTACCCCGGCTTTGACCCTACGCTTTCCTCGACCTCTCTCTTTGGATTTGCCCCTTGTTTATACTTTGATTCCCCGGCTTTTGACCCTACGCTTCCCTCGACAACTCTTCACTGGATTTGCCCTTTTTTTGTACTGTTGCACGCTTTGTAATTAATAAAGCTGTTTGTATTCGACATTGTGACTGTCTCTTCTTGTGCGGGTTACATCGAGGGCTAATTAGCCAGATTTTGGACTGGGTGTGCGGAATCACAACCCGACCCCGCCCTCCGCCCTGCCACATTAACTTTTGTATTAAGACAAAGAATTGGTCAAGTTTTTTTTTTTATTGTTTTTTCCTCCTGATTGAATTACGTAGATCTATTTGAGTGTATTGTTTTGATTAAAAATCTTGGATATATATTGTAGTGAATTTGACCAGGTATATTTCCATTTGCTATGTCAAGCCTTTTTCTGAACTGTGATTCATGTCCTTTTGGTTAAGTTGTGGGATGTGGCAGCATGGGGGGAGGTGTTCATACTCTTTTGCATTATTTGTCCGTGTCACCGCCACACAGAAGCCTGCCAAGATTGAAGGTGTTGTAAAGTGCTGCATTGCTCTTTATAATGAATTTGATGTCTTTGCAGACATGTAATGAATTAACAAGAATTAATGCAGCTTGTCCAATGATTGTGCTGATTTAAGAATCAAAAACAGAGTCTCATAGGTGAGAGTCACATATAAAGTCAGTTGTTAATACATTGCTAGTATCTAAAAGTTATAAATTTTTCAGTAGCACGCCCATACTGTAACTCAGCTGTATTCATAATGTTATTGCTTTTTCAGTATAATTCTTTTTTTTTTTTTTTATCAAGTAGCAGTGTAGAAAGACAAAATATTGGATTATTTTCTTTAGGTCATTGTGATAAGTTTAAGTTCGGGGGCAATGGAGGTGTCAGGAGACAGCGAAGAGTTGAGTGTTTATTCACACACACACACTTTAGCTGTACATACACAAAGAAAACAGCTCTTAGTGGCTAACTCAAATAGGCCTTTAACTGAACACAGTCTCTGGCGTTAGCTGTGGGTCTTTCATCCACAGGTTTGGAGAGTAACGGACTACATGTAACAGGATTGCATATTTAAAATACAACATATAAGTAAATGTATTCCACTACAGTTACAATTTCTAATTGGTAATTTGAATAAAGTTACATTCAAAAAGTATTTTGATTGCTGAGGAGATTACTTTGCATTTTATTGTCATTTGTTTAATTTAATATTTTGTCCTTTCAGACGGAAAACATTGATACAAATTATGCAATCCAAAGTACATTTGAACAGTGGTGAAACACTTTCTTATAATGCACATTCATATGAGTAGACAGAGAAGTAAGTTTGAAGTAAGTTTGGAGCAGAAGAAATAGAAATAAACCTTGTGTAAATTGTCAGCGTTACGCTAAGCAAAAATGCTATTTCTAGCCATTTTACATGCACATTTTACCAGGCACGATCATATTATTTATCAAGAAAGTTCACATTGGATCATAATTTCTTTTTTCTAGTAAGACCTTGATGTTAGGGCAAAAATCATATTCTTGATAATCATTTGTGTATTATTTTCCTGTAAAAAAATAAATAAATCTAAAAATCCTTAAAACAAGATCAGTTTGATTCATCTTGTTTTAGAAACAACACTTCATAAGATATTTAGGTTTTTCTGAGAATGTATTTTTAACATGTGTATTTTTGTCTTACTGTACTGGCAGAGTTTTTATAGTCAAAACAAGTGAAAAATATCTACCAGTGTTGAAGAAGTAATCCAAAGTATTTAGAATACATTACTGACCTTGAGTAATCTAAAGGAATACGTTACAAATAAAATTTTACAGCATGTATTCTGTAATCTGTAGTGGAATAGATTTAAAAAGAAACCCTCCCAACCCTGTTCATCCACTACTGCTCTGAGCCACTCTCTAGCTCTCTTCCTCTGATGCTCTGACGAGCCTTATCAGGTCTCCCTCAGCCATCACTATAATGAGAGACAAGTCTTAGAGTAATTACAGCCCAGGTAACGAGCCTTACTGTTTGTTATAACCCTATATGACTTTCTTTCTTTTTCTTTACACAAAGGGAGAAATTGTGAAAATATTTTGTGCTCAGTGATGTCATACAATGGCAGTTTAAAGTGACTACATCTTCAACTTCAAAAGAATGCAAAAATATAATTCAGAAGTCTAATAAATTATTCCATGAGAGGCACAATTTTTATGAAAGCATACGTTAAGATTCAGTGAGAAACAATACAAAATATAATGTGTTATTTAGTGAAAATGTTTACTGACCATTGATCTCCTGTGCATGTTCACACTGCCTCCTCAAAACATTGGGGCATTTAAGCAAAAAAAATGTGTTTATCTAAAAACATGTCCTCCACAGTGATAGCAGTGACAACAGAACACAACACAGTTGCACACAAAACAGAGAACAGAAATAACTAAACATGTCTGAAGAGTTTGTAGTTGAAGAATTTATGCATTTCTATGCCCAGCCTTATTTCTTTGGAATGGAGTATTTGGAAATCAAACAGAAACATAGAGGAGGCTACAGGCAACCACAGTCACACTGTGTCCTATCCTTACAGCAAACGGCATGCGATAAAAGGTACATTTTCTATTGTAATCAGAGTTTTTGTCCTAACCAGCAATGACGATCAATGGTACATTCAAGCGATCTTATGTTTTTTTTATTTTCAACATTGCACCCGCTAATTCCGTCCAATGTGAACTGACACTGGTCCAAAAACTTTTAAAAATATTAGGCTAGGCATAGAAATGCTTCAATTCTTTGACTCCAAACTCTTCAGACATGTTTAGTTAGTTCTGTTCTCTGTTTTGTGTGCAGATGTGATGTGTTGTGTTTTGTTGTCACTATCGCTGTGGCAGACCTGTTTTTTGATAAACAAAGAGAGTTTTCGCTTGAACGCCCCAGTGTCATGAGGGGGCTGTGTGAACAGTTGCTCTCATCACCTATCATGAATTTGCACAGGAGATTAATGGTCAGTAAATATTTTCACAAAATAATACATTAGATTCTGTTTGTTTCTCACTAAACCTTACTGTATGCTTTCACAACAATCATGAGTCCCATGGAATAATTTATTAGGCTTCTGAATTATACTTTTGCATTCTTTTGAAGCTTGAAGCGGTGGTCACTAAAAATTGCCATTTTATGATATCACTGAGCACAATATTTTTTTCACAATTTCTCCCTTTGTGTTAAGAAAGAGAAAGAACGTCATATAGTGTTATAACAACACAGGGGTGAGTAAACAATGCCTGATAATAATATTTGGGTGAACTATCCCATAGGTTTTTTTAGTTTAGTGTTACGTGTGCTAATACCTATATCAAGTTTGATGCTGTGACACTAATTGATATCCCCACTGATAAATACTGCTCTTTTTAAAGATGAAGAGTGTAATTTCCACACCACTGGTGTCACCTAACAGAATTGCAAAAAAAAAAAAAACAATGTTTTCAATTAGGTTTCCAGAACATACCCCCAACTGCTATTGGTCGGACAAAAACCAATAGTCCTGTTCCAATTTCTGTATATAAAATGGAAATGTAAGAAAGCATTTAAACAATGTAAAAATTACACACGTCACCTTTCTCTGAATCATATAATCTGATAAGTATATAATTAAGCAATGTCACATGAGCAAGAGTGCTGTTATACTGTATATTCGGCACAAGGCCACAAGTAATAACAGTCATGCTGATGTTCAGAATCACAATAGCAAGTGTGATATTGCTTTGATAGAACAGTTCTATAAACAATAAGTTAATAATAGGTACCTTAGAATGTAGACACTAAATGGCCAGAATTTCTTTTTCTATTTTTGCTCAGCTAATGGAAATGGTTCCACACAAAGCCAAAGTAGGATCAACTGTTGCATGTCGCTGAGCAACGCACAGACTGATAGCCTGTCTGGAGCACAGCGAACATGGACTAACACAGTGATACCAACAGGGGTGTAAAAAGTACTCGAAAATTATACTTAAGTGAAAGTATGGATACTTAGTGAATTTTTTTTTATTTTATTTCACATTTCAATCAATTAAAAGTCCAAGTATCTAACCAGAAACATACTTGAGTGAAAGTAAAAAATTAACACATTAAATTGTACTTAAGTTTAATTTTTTTTTAAAGTAACAGAGCAAGAATGAAAACAGATTGTATGGTTTATTTTTGAACATTTTCTTGGTGAGTGGGAGACAAAGGAAACGTTTAATCTTTTATGAATCCTTACTAACTCTTACTAAATAATAATTCACAAAGGCACGGCCTAGGGCTGGGTATTGATTCAGATTTCCCGATTTGATTCTGATTCACATGCTCTCGATTCAGTATCAGTTCATATGGGTGTATTTCAGTTATAATGTCTCTTTTGCTTACTTATGAAATAATTTCTCTCTCAGCTAATGATGAGACATGATGTCGCTTCTCAATGACCAATGACTATGGCCAATTACATTTTATATTAAAACTGACCTAATTGACATACTAAATAACATTGAACTTAAACTGGGCATCAGTGCAATTCTGTTGGTTTGTTAGTATTAAGGTAAGATGGAAGAAAATTACCTGCAAAAATGTAACGAGGACTTTTCAAGTCTATATAAAATTGTAAGGTGTAAAAATGACAATTCTTTCTTTGTAAATGTAATTAAGTAAAAGTACAAGTATTCAGTTTAAATTGCACTTGAGTAAAGTACAAATTCACAAAATTAATACTTATGTATAGTAATGAAGTATAATTAATCAAGTACTTTACACCCCTGGATACCATCAGTGAAGCGTGCCAGTCCCATCAGCACTCTTAAAATGCTGCTTGTCCAATCAAAGGACAGAAACTAAACGTTGTATAAAATATAGTAATTATATATTTATAAAGATATTACCACCTTACATATGGAGCTTAAATGTAGTTAGCTACTTTATTATCCTGTAATATAGCTAACTACCTTTTCTTTTTAAAGAAGTAGCTTGACTTTAGTTTTACTGCTTTAAATTATGAGTAATTTGTTGCTTGGCATGTTACAGTTCCTAAGTAGCTTCCCAAGCACTGGTAAAAGTTTAGATAGCTTCCTTTTGTTGAGGAAAAGGTAAAGTTTCATATCTGTGATTTCTTCAGAAAGATTGTCCAAAGACTTCAGACTAGACATAATTTATTACTTGCTGCACGTTTTGTTGTTACACTGCTGAGTGTAGTTAAAACTTTTTAAACACTGAGCTACTTGGCAAACAAAGATAAATGTTACCATCTTACTGTTGATGTCCATCTTACTGTTAGCATGGGATGATAATTTGACTAGTTTGTGAAGTTAGCTAGCATATGTATCACTGCAGCTGTTTCTCTCTGTCAAAATGAAGTTTATGTCATTCTCCAGTGAAGATGACTTAATCATTCCAATGACAGCTTCCTTTGAGACGACAGATAAAATAGGCAATAGAGCCTGCACTCATTTTCTGCTGCCTGCCCACTTATTAGTGGGTATTACCCACTTCAACTGCAAGGTCACAGGAAGTGCTGCAGAGAGAGAGAGAGAGAGAGAGAGAGAGAGGGAGAATGGCTGCATCGTAAAGCCAAGGCAGTTGACTTGACATGCAAGGCAGCATTTTCCACAGGGCCATCCCAAGCAAAGGGCAGGGCTATGGCGAGTTTGATGGGGGGTGGGGTCCCCTCAGTAATGATCACCGCATGGCCGCACCGGTTGCACCGCCCTGATGGCCCTGAATTTTCAGCTTTCAAGCTCGCTCAATTCCCATGTCAATGACATAACATACAGCAATTTGTATGAAGACACCTCCAAATGAAATGTATGTCTGTATATGTCTGTATATGGATTTGTGTGTGTTTATTAGTTTTATACTATTTTTGCAGTGTTGCTTTAATTAGGGTGCTGACAACATGCTGTGTTTTAGATGTTTGACAGTTTGCAGAGTAAAACCCTAACAAAAAGTTGAGTCTGCAAAGTCATCTGCATCTTATAAATGGATAGTTTACGAAAAATGAAAATTCTCTAATTATTTACTAACCCTCATGTCATCCCAGATGTGTATGACTTTCTTCCTTCAGAAAAACACAAAAAGATGTTTAGAAGAATATTTTTGTGTATATTTCACCTTACTCTGGCATGCACAATAAACCTACTTTAAAACACTCCTGATTTTTTCACACCTTTGCCTTAATAATTCACTTCAGTAAATTGACCAGCACTTTCAGAACAAAACAGTGTTTATTTGCTACACCACTAGGCCCAAGGGAAATTATTTCCACCACTTACAATTTCCGTACACTGTACCTTTAACAACACGTTACATAGAGCAACACCATCTTAAGTTACCAGGACATTCCCCAAGGTGTTATTTAAGTTGAGGTGTCTTACTCAAGTGCACAATGATCGTAGCTGAAGGTAGTGTTGTCACGATACCAAAATTTCAGTTGCCAGTACCAATTGCGATTTATCTGCATAAACTAATCTGCAAATCATGACACTCCTTCTTTTAGAAAAGATAAATATTAATATAATTAGTAATTAGTCAAATTAAAACAATGAAATGCAACATTGAAGTGTGCTTAAAATGTTTCAGGTAAATATTTAAGTAAAAAGTAAATAATAAAGAAAAAAGTAAATTAAGAGCAGTAAGTGGTTTTCTATTTAAATTTTTTTTTCAATGTATTTATTTAATGCTTCACACCCATCAGAACACCTTAGCAATGGCATAGCAGCACCCTGGTAACCAATGTATTGTTGTATTAGGCTATGTTATTCATGCAATATTGTAATGTTTATTTTTTTGTCTGAACTACAATGAATATAGCACATTGTGTTGAAACTGGAAGTTACAGTGGCATGTGTTTTTCTCTCAGCATCATTACTGTGCTAAAGGTTAAATCATATTCGTAATCTCTCTTGACGGCCGCCATGCTTACTCAACATACTTATAGGGAGCTGTTGGGTGGACATACATTTGTATTCTTTATTGACTTCACATTGCTGTTTAATTGAATAAGATTTTAATTAAATATGAGACTTTCTTTTATAATGATATCCTACATGTATTTTTTTGTTTGCCTAATGAATTGAAAGCCAAATGAAATTGAAGTACAACATGTCCACCTAGCTCTAATGCAACTCACTAATCCATATCCCAGGGGTACCGAGAGATTAGCTGGGATTTGCCATTTTCATGGAGGCAAAAATTACATAATGAATAACAATTAATTAGCTAGATAACATGCCAGAGGCACAAGGGAGAATTTTTTTAGTCCGCAATTTTTATATTTGATTAACCTTCAAATGACCTGCAGGTGTTTAGCAACTTGCTGAAGTCATGTCAATAAAACAGCTCAAAAGGGTACACACAGTCCATATCTTAAAGACCACTTCATTGTGATTGCAACTCTGCAGGTGAAATTGCTTAATTCCAAATATAGTATGTGGCTGTATACGTTAACATACATAGCAAATTGCATGCATGTTTGCACATTAGGTGAATTTCATGTGTCATCATAATTCAGTACAGCCTCATAAATGGTGCTTGAAGAAAAGTTTCTCCATTTGCCTCCATTTGTATGTTGCAAAATTATCATTATAATAATAATAATAATAATAATATGTATATTATATATAATTATACACAGTATATTAGTGCTGTCAAGATTAATGCTCTAAAAAACTTTAAGCGCTGTATTTTTCTTGTGATTAAATCATTTATCGTTAATAAAGCATAAACACATGTCAGACCAGATCGGAAACTTTGTGATGTGTCGATGTGCTTGCCCTGGATCAAGGGCCGGAACCTCCACAGGGCGAGCAGTATTGCCAACAACTCGAGGCAGTTGATGTTCCAACGTAGCCGTGGGCCCGCCCAGGAGCCGACGGCTGTGTACCCATTGCCCTAGCCAGCTGAGGTGCATGAAGTGACCTTCGTGAAGACATGAGGTGACAGGGACAGGCCGAAAGGGAGGACCATGTACTAGTATGCCCGACCCTCAAATGCAAATCGCAGGAAGGGTTTGCGCCAAGGTAGAATCGAGACGTGGAAGTACACGTCCTTCAGGTCTACCGTCGTGAACCAATCTTGATGCCAGATGCTTGTTAGAATGCATTATTGCATCAGCATCTTGAATGGGAGTCTGTGTAAAACCCGGTTCAGTACTCGCAGGTCCAAGATTGGCCGCAACCCACCTACTTTCTTCGGTACAATGAAGTAGGGGCTGTAATACCCCTTCTAAATCTTGGCCGGCGGGACAGGCTCTATCACACCCTTCTATAGCAGGGTAGCAATTTCCGGGCGCAAGGTAGCGGCGTTCTCGCCTTTCACCGAAGTCAAGTGGACGCCGCTGAACCTCGGCGGGTGCCTGGTGAACTGAATCGTGTAGCTGAGTCGGACGGTCCATGCCAGCCATTGCGACGGGTTGGAGAGTGCAAGCCACGCATTCAAGCTCTGTGCGAGGGGGACCAAGGGGACAATCTCGTCGGACATACCGGCGGGTGGGGCCACGCGGCGAGGCGGAGCCTGAGGCACCACATTGAAGGGGAGCCTTGTGGCCTTGCTGAGTCGAGGGAAATTGAAGCACTTACCTGGCTCCTGATACCCACCAGAGGATCGGTCGGGGAGGGGGGAGGAGGTATATCATCCCCGCAGTCCGTCGAAACCGCCTGGGTGTGGGCGTGTTTGTGCCACAGCTGGGCATGCAGGGGCGGTGGGGCCGCCGCTGGAGTGCCGGACCTGCCAAAATGGAATGGTGGACGGTGCTCGTAATGACGGCCATGCACACCGGATATGTGACTCAGGGAATGAGGAAACTGCTCTTTTCTTGAATTTTTGGGTACCGAAGCTACTTGAGCGTGCAGCGAAATTAAATGAAAATGAGTCCGGGGATGGAGTGGTCTGTTCACCAGCTCCGGAACAGCAAGTCTCCTCGTCCCTTGGTCACCCATCTCAGGGGCGCTTCGAAGTCTTCTTCTTGGCGTCCGGCTGTGATACGGGTGCCGTCTGCTTCCTGCGGGGGGCTCGACGCTGGGGCGGGGCCACGGGGGCGGGCCGCAGCGGAGCCGGTGAAGTTGCCACAGGGGCAGACGGGTTGCGGGATCTTGAGACGTGCCGGGGCAGGATGTGTTGGATTGCCTCCATCTGCTGCTTCACTGCCGAGAACTGCTGGGTAAAGTCCTTGACGGCATCCTAAAAAATTTACCAAAGAGTATTCAATTACTTTTGTGGGTTGGAGTACTCGACTTCAAAATTACTCCAAAATGCCCATCCCTAGTTTTAAATAGTGCCAAATCACTCAAAACTCATTGCAGTGGAGTTTACGACCTGTCCATCTGTAACAACTGGATGAAATTCATGTGGATGAAAAAGTATCAGACCCTAAAGGGGATATAAAGTGCCAAATGATTGTTTAATGTTTGAATAAATTGGGAACACATTTAATATTAGCAAACTATAGTTTTGGCAAGTCGTTTAAGACATCTACTTTGTGCATGACACAAGTAATTTTTCCAACTATTGTTTACAGACAGATTGTTTCAATTTTAATTGACTATATCACAATTCCAGTGGGTCAGAAGTTTACATAGGCTAAGTTAACTGTGCCTTTAAGCAGCTTTGAGAAAATTCTGTCAAGTCTTTAGACAGTTAGCCAATAAGCTTCTGATAGGAGGTGTACTGAATTGGAGGTGTACATGTGGATGTATTTTAAGGCCTACCTTCAAACTCAGTGCCTCTTTGCTTGACACAAAAAATTGTGAACCTACACAATTCAGTTTCATCCTTGGGAGCAATTTTCAAAGGCCTGAAAGTATCACTTTCATCTGTACAAACAATCGTTCTCAAGTATAAACACCATGGCACCATGCAGCCATCATACCACTCAGGAAGGAGACACATTCTATCTCCTAGAGATGAACGTAGTTTATCTGTTTGGAGGAAAAAGGTGAGGCTTGCAAGCCAAAGAACAGCATCCCTACCGTGAAGCATGGGGGTGGCAGCATCATGTTGTGGGGGTGCTTTGCTGCAGGAGGGGCTGGTGCACTTCGGCATCTAGATGGCATCATGAGGAAGGAAAATTCTGTGGATATATTGAAGCAACATCTCAAGACTTTTCAGCCAGCAAGTTAAATCTCAGCCACAAATGGTTCTTCCAAGCAATGATCCCAAGCATCCCTCTATATTTGTGGCAAAATGGCTTAAGGAACACAAAGTCAAGGTATTGAGTGGCCATCACAAAGCCCTGACCTCAATCCTATAGAAAAGTTTTGGGCAGAACTGAAAAAGCATGTGTGAGCAAGGAGCCCTACAAACCTGACTCAGTTACACCAGTTCTGTCTATAGAAATGGGCCAAAATCACAGCAACTTTTGTGAGAAGCTTGTGGAAGGCTACCCAAAACATTTGATGCAAGTATAGTTTAAAGGCAATGCTACCAAATACTAACAAATTTTATGTAAACTTCTGACCCACTGGGAATTTTATGAGAGAAATTAAAGCTGAAATAAATAAATCACTCTACTGTTATTCTGACATTTCACATTCTTAAAATAAAGTAGTGTTCATAACTGACCTCAGCCAGGGAAGGTTTTCTATGATTAAATGTCAGGAATTGTGAAAAATGAGTTTAAATGTATTAGGCTAAGATGTATGTAAACTTCTGACTGTAACCCTGTCACATGACTGCTATTACTTTAGACAAGCTGTTAAGCAAAAGTGTTCAGTAAATCGGCCTTTCCTGGAAACCCAGAAGGAGTAGACATGCTGAAAGTAGGTTTTGTACCTGCTATCAATGTGATTAAAGGCATTTTGACAGGTCAGATGAATAAATACTTTAGTTATGTCATTGGTGGGGTGGAATTTGTGACTAATACACAAATGCAGTACAGTGAAAATTTAGCTGCCTAGTGTAAGGTCTTTAGCTACTTTTAAATGAATAATCCTCTAATGCTATGAGTTTGCAGTTCCAAACCATGAAGCTATGTCGTGTTTTAATCAATAAACAATATGTTACAGAAAATAAGTCACACCTGGTCAAAATCGCTTTGTTGAGAAAAATAAATAAGTCGCATTTGTGTGTGAGTGGCACCTGTCATCATTTGCGTTAAGTAATTGGGTATAACTCTTTGTATTTTATATGTTGTTTCTGTTCATGAAAAAATGCAACAAATAAGCCACAACTGTTTATAATACATGTAACTCTGTGTGCTTTCAAATACAGATAAACAGCTTTTACTCCGTATTTAGTTTGTAAGTGAAACAATATGCATGCTGTATTTTATTCAGTAAAGTTAACGACTGTTGAGCAGGATACTTCTGAAATGTAAAAATCTATTTGCCATGCACTAATTGTCTGGTTCCCTTGCTGAATGTTTTTATTAGGGGTGTGATTTTGACTTTAGGAATGTGAGGAATGAAAAGGAGCAAGCTTCAACTACACAAAAGAGCATTAAAGGAATATTCCGGGTTCAATACAAGTTAAACTCAGTCGACAGCATTTGTGGCATAATGTTGATGACCACAAAAATTATTTGGACTTGTCACTCCTTTTCTTTAAAGAAAGCAAAATTGAGGTTACAGTGAGGCACTCTCAAATAAAGTGAATAGGGTACATTTTTAGAGGGTTTAAACGCAGAATAGTTAAACATATCATTTTATAAAAGCACGTTAACCATTAATGTTAACACTCATGTATTGTATGAGCTGTAAAGTTGTTTAAAACATAATTTTTACTGTCATTTTAGGGTTTATGGCATTATGTCATAGTGGCAAAAAAGTTGTAAAATGACATATAACTTCACACAGAAAAACTTAGTAAGCAATTTTATTACACGTGTTAACATATCTTTTTACATCTTGTGGCTATACTTTTGAAGCAGTGAGTATTTCAACGTTAACGATTGGCTCCATTCACTTCCATTGTAAGTGCCTCACTGTAACCCTTTTTTTTTACACTGGAGGGGTCTAGTGCTACCATTTAATAATGGCAGACTAAGTCATAAAGTGTTTAAATGGCAAATAGTTTGTTATGTTGTGTAACCGACATCGTTTAATCATTTTGGCTTCTTCCACAATGTTTAAAGGACCTTTTATAAAGGCTGTGATGTGAAATTATGGTTACATTTCTTAAATTTGTTTGATTTTCATATACATCATGGTTCAATTTCTTAAATTTGTTTGATTTTCATATACAAATTCTATAAGCACATTTTTGCATGTGATAGCATTGCATTAGCATTTAGCTTACCTCAACATATACCTTGCTACCTTATTTAGCACTGATATTTATTCAATGACATTTACCACTAATTAATAATAATAATGATAAATGTAACTAGTTTAAAGGACTTGTTGAGAGTGCTAAGTCAATCTCTTTTCTTTAAACCTGCATATTTCTTCAGATTATTGTGTGGGGTAGGTCAAGGCAGAAAATATGGTATAATGCTGCATTTTAAAACTGTCCTTGCAGGCAAAATAAACCCATCTATCTTCTAGTATCTGGAGTCCTTGAAGGGGATGCTATCCCTCCTCTCCAAATTTCAATAGTCAGAGGTCAAATGCTATCAAAGTATGGTTTTGATTGTTTGAGATATTGTGTTGTTTACAACCCTGAACCTCATGGATGCAGTCGCTCAGTGCAATAAAACTGTCTTCAGAAGAGAGTGTCCTGAATCTTTATTACTTATTTCAAATCACAGAGGGATGGAATATAATATTTCATCATTTATTGCTGTCCAACAAATTCTAATGTCTATCATATTCTCTCTCTCGCTCTCTCTCTCTCTCTCTCTCTCTCACACACACACACACACAAATATTGCATAAACGCAAGTAGCGACACAGGGCTAGTAAAACCTTTTGTAGCGCTCTACCAATCCACTGCTCTGTGGATTGATGAATTTCAATACCGTCACTAATAACTTGAGCTCACTGATGTAATCCAATTGGTCTACTATTTTATTCCATCCGTTATTCCTGGGAACAAACTTGCATAGATATTTAGTTTATTCATAGGGTAATGTTTTGTAGTGCGCACGTTGTAACTTAGTGCTACTAGGCAGTTTGGTCTATTAGCGGGATTTGTGGAATTGTGGACACATGAATTCATTTTGACTGGCAGGATAAAATATTGCTTTTTATTTTTAAGTGACAAAGTAAAGTAAGACTCTTGGCGTGTGATAAGGCCCTAAGAATTGGGCCAGAGGGCCCTCATTAGCATGTTGTTGCTGGTGTCACTACAATTTAAATTCATTATTATTATTATTTATGGAGTTAACATTTGAAAATATTTGCACAGTTTAAATGTACTTGTGTCTTAATTATAACCTATGCTAATTGAGTGGAATAATTCAATCAGAATCGATAACGCTATAATGGCATAATATAAGATTGATCATAAAAAATTAAATAAAAATAAAAATGTTTTTTTATTTAGCACCGCCCAGATAAAGCTATTTGACATAACAGATAGTATCAATACAAACTACCACAAAACAATGCAAGCGGTTTTTGATGCTCAAGGAGGCAACACATGTTACTGTATTAAGAACCAAAGGTGTGTAAACTGGATAATTTGGGTAATTGCATTTATTATTTTGATTTGTGGAATAGGGTACAATGGGGCTAAAGGCCCCCTGGGGTAAAAGGCACATTTTATATTTTTCCCCCAAAGCACTAAATAAGAATATGCACTGCAAAATCTCCCTGTCATCGCATGTAATTTCTAAAGGTTGGTGTTAAGTTTATTTGATCTAATATTTTAAAACTTTTACATTGTTGCAAATTTATGTAGCTATTGAGAATCCCTGAAAATATCACATTTATTTTGAGACAATAAACTTTTTGGTCAAAGTTTTGTTCAAGGTTATTCAATAAAAAGTGTTTTAATAACTGTCCAAAAAGTTAAAGAAGGAGTTCTCAACCTTTTGGAACTTGGGCCCCTCCAAGTATCTCCAATCATATGTCACCCTCCTCCTCCGAGTGTATACTTGTGGGGGTATAATGACTATCTATACCTAATCTTTATCTGTTTTTTTTATTGATATATGAGTCATTTAAAAAAAAATAAAAGCATTTATTTCTTTTCTTGACTTTTATTATTTTATTTATAGGTATGCATTGGTATCGGAATCGTGTCTGATTCCACGCTCATGTACTTGTACTCGTAAAAATTATCCAATACCAAAAAACGATACCATCTGACATATGTATGCCATTACTTAAACATTCAGCACACAGATTAAAATCACGTCATGTCATAGTGATATTATTTAACAGCAAAAGCTGTCATCCTCTACCTGGAGGCAATTTCGGTACTTTGTTTTCAATGCTGTCAATTTTGAAAACCCGACATCGCTCAGATAAGTTGAGGCGAATGGAAGGAGTAATTTTACGACAGCAAAGATCCAGTTTGCCAGCAGATGCATCTGAAAGAAGCAAGATGTTGGTATCTCTCCCTTGCAATCGATGTGTTCAACAGATTCAACCTATTGAAAATGTCTACAATGTATGACAACTGAGCTAACCACAGGGTCCTCCAGTTAATGCGCAAGGTCAGACTCCGCATCAACAAGAAACATCTTCACCTCTGAACGCAATTCAAAGAGGCGATGTATAACCCACCTGTAGAGAACCAGCGCACCTCAGTGTGAAATAGGAGCTGCTTATGTTCGGCTGCCATTTCCTGACACAGCAATGAAAATAGGTCTGCATTTAATGGCCATGCTAAAAAAATTTATTAAATTGACAATTTGCACTGCCTGCTTTAAAACTGACTGCAGAGACTCAGGTATTTTCTTTGAGGCAAGAGATTCGTGATGAAGCATACAGTGGGTCCACTTGGCTAAAGGGGCTAACTACTGGACATGAGTGACCAGACAGCTAACCCTCACAGTCACTGAATGAGCCCTGTCCGTGCATTTCTCAAAACATTTATCCCACGACATTCCTAAATTCCGTATATACCATCCAGAACTTCAAACAATGCCTCGCCAGTTGTGTGCTGAAAGACAGAGAGAGAAAATTATGTCCTCCTCAATGTAACCATCTTTGACATATCTGACATAGCTAAGCAACTGTGCTAGACCTGCAAAATCAGTTGTCTCATCAAGCTGCAGGGCATATTACTGGCTTTGCATGATGTTAGCTAGCAACTGCTCACTTGCCACACTGGGGCAGCGGTTCAGCAACTGTCCCAGCAACCGTAAAGCCAAACTGAAGATAGCTACCATCATACATTCGTGTTTTACAATTTTTATGGGTAGATGACGATGCTGAGGAGGCTTCGTCACTACAACTCTTTTTGCCGCATGTGATAATAGCCTACTTACCACCATGGGTTCGTTCGACTAGTAGTTACTGTTGATCTGACCTGCGGTTACACTTACAGCTAAAAAGGCAGGCTAAGCTCTGCTTCTCCTTATCAAAATGAAAAAGCAGTGGGAGAGGGAACGCTTTTTTTTTTTATGTAGAGGTTAATGTCATGGAGACAGAAGGCAAGTGTGAATGACATTTATTCAAATTTTCTTAAGGAGATGAAGCATATTGATGTCACATGTTCTAAATATGTTTACAGTTCACATTAGGCTCATGTATATTTGCTCGGAACTTCAGTATTGAAGCCTATTTGAAGTCAATCAAAAATAAACTTTGAAAACGTCTTACCTGTTGAGAACCACTGAGTTAAAGTATAGTATTTGGGATAAGAAGCCCCCTTGTTACTGGGGATAAAAGCCCCCATAATACACATTGTTTTACTTAAGTGGGGATTATAGATTTGTTAAGAATAATGTTCAAAGTGAGCTCAAACTGGTCCAATCACAGTGGAGATTAATTTGTGTATAGAATACTTGAGATGCTATGAAATGACAATTGATTAAAATTAACAGAAGATGGTGCACCCTTTTCTAAAGTGGTTATTTTGAAAAAGCGTTATCTTAATTTGTTATTAAAAAATATCTTGCTGTCTTAAAACTATTTGCATAAGCTGTAGAATTTGTTACTATATCACTTTAACCTCAAATGGGTCATTTTTACCCCAAGTGTGGAGGCCTTTTACCCAAGTGCGGAGTAAAAGGCCTCCTTTCTACATTTCTTTAAAAAAACATTTTTATTTTATAAAATAACCTTCCGTTACTATATTATTGAATTTTTTTAATACAATAAATATTCAATAAAAAGGAAATTTCTATTTTTAATCTTGATACACTTTGCAACCAGAAAAACGTTTTCCTTAAGGGGTGACTTTAACCCATTTAAATGCTAAACTTCTTACAGATTCTGCAAGGGGTTTGTAAACTTTTGAGCAGAACTGGTTAACACTTTATAACAACTACACGGTATAACTCATTTATAAAGCATTCGTTTATATTCAATTGATCATTTATAAAATAATTGTTACCACATTAATATGCTACATAAATGGTTTGTTATTGTTTATATTCACTTTAGCTAATTATTTATTATTGTTTAATAAGTTAATTGATAGGTAGTTTGATAATAGTTTATTTTTACATGAACAAAGCATGAATTAATAGTAAATAAAGACATTATGGGATATATGTAATTAATTGGGTTAACATTTAAATGTAATGAATGTATTTGTTACAGTTTTTGTATGATTTAGCAATTATTACTTAATATATATGTTGTAATAAAGCATTGACTAATTGCTAACTAAGCATTTTGCTTGACCTAAATTAAAGTGAGAACTGTATATGCCTAATTAAACATTTATGAATGATCTATTACTCTGACAACTTGGCTGTGAAATAACCATCTCCGCAGCATCTGAATTACAAAGGCTCAAAACAGACATCCAATTCCCCGTCACACCTGACAGCCAGGAAAGAGCGAAGCATGCGTTTTCTGCAAAGTATGGGTTCCCTGGTGTCCTTGGTGTTATAGACTGCACCCATGTGCAGCTACGTGCCCCATCAGAAAACGCACTTGTATACGTCAACCGCAAGGGAACATATAAGTCATTTGCGATGCTAATAGTAAAATCACCCATGTCTTTGCGAATTATCCAGGCTCGAGCCACGACTCATTTACGTATACTAGCAAACTCTGCAATTCCTGCCATCTTCGAGGGGAATCCCCCGTTGGATGGGTGGCTATTAGGGGACAACGGGTATCCGTTAAAGACATGGCTGATGACACCATTTTTGATGCCAGCAACAATGAGTGAAATACGGTTTAATCGAAAACACACACAAACACGCTGTGTAATTGAACGAACGTTCGGCATACTGAAAATGCGCTTCAGGTGTTTGGATAGGTCAGGAGGCACTTAACAGTACAGTCCTCAAAAAGTTGCAGCATTCTTTGTGGCATGTTGTGTTTTACACAACATTTCCATAAATCAAGGTTGTGTTGTTGACATAGATGAGGAAACATTAGAGGACTTAAGGAGACGTGATGGTGAACTGCATGTGCCGATGCCACTTAACCCAAATGCCCCAGCAGCAGCACGGGACAGGAGAGCTTATTTGGCAGAAGAGCTGCTGCGTCATCTATAGTGAGGTAAAGCAAATTAATCTCGGTCTAATGTTCGACTACATTTCAAAAATATAACCATGCATATATTCGTGATTCAGAGAGAACGAGTCCAAAACATCCGAAAGTATTTATTTGTGACATTTCTTTATTTACATTTGTCAAAATGAAAAATCAATATCAAACAGTAATTGATTAAAAAAAAAAAAAAATACAAACGGAAAAATAGGTTGAAAAGATTTAAACAGAATAAATTTAATTCTTTTTCAATCCGCCATGCAACATGCGCACCTGCTCTTAAAGGGTATGTTGGATGACGCTCTGATTGGTTTATTTCACGTTACGCCCAAGCCACACCTATGAATAATGAAGCTATTTCAGACCAACCCCTTTTAAACTTGCGTCGGGCTCAAGAGTCATTTATCCCGCCGGTAAAATAGCAACAGCGCCCAAGACCCGCCCACAAAGTTACTTAAGCTTCGCGCTTGATACTTGCGTTTCAGATCGTTAAAATAGGGCCCTAAATCTTAATAATTATAAAAACAGATAAAACAAAAGTACAGGAATAATAGTGAGAGAGAAAAATCCACAGTTATTTAAAAGAGATCCTCTAATTGCTCAAATGCCACTTTAGCATGTTGCATCCTATTAAGCTTTATGAGCAGATTTGATCTCATTATTGCCAATTAAAATGACTGTTTATTTCAGTTTCACCAGTCGACCTACTATAAATATTTCATTAAATTTAATTCCAAAAATCCCACTACAGTCTGTGCACACGCTCTGGATACAGCCAGCATGTCACCAAGGTCACATGACAGTAATGAAATTGCAAAAAAAGAAATTGGAAAGTACATATAATGTTATATTATTGTCTTTAAATTATATTTTGCCGATTCAGTGTCTATTAAACTTCATTAGTGAAATTAACTTACTATGCTGCTGAAGTGTACAAGCGATGTTGTCACGCCGTACATGTTACTTTTCTCAGCACTGGGCTGGATGGAACAATAACATAGTTATAATAATGATAATAATAATAATAAATAGATAATAATAGAATTTAGCTTTCAGGATTCAGGCCGGGAGGTGCCTCTTTCAGGAAGACACATTTGTCTCTCAAAGAAAATATTTTTTTAAGCAAATCACCACTTTGATGACAAGTTTTAATGAACAAATTAGATATTCAATACATCAACAACTTTTATTACTTCAAAGAAAAGGCAAATGTTTATGTTTGCAAGGCATAAAAAATAGAACCCGATATTATTCCCCCTCTAATTCTGCTTTGTTTTCCCAAATTATTTTTTCTATTTAATTTTTTCTGAAATTCATTTAAAAGATTAATACATTTTGGACATGGTCATTTGGTTGTTACACCGTAAGAATCTGCAATTTAAATAGTCTGAATTGTATGAGCGTTTCGCTCTCTGTAATCTTATACACAGATTACAGAAGTCATAATGTTGTTTTTAATGGGTCAACGCCTTCACACATCACTTTGAAGTGTGCAATACAAGAGAACAGGATATTTCTTAAATTAAATTGCAGGCTGCTGCTTTAATAATCTGACTAGGACACATGTACAACACATTTACAAGATCAACAGAAGATTTAGTGACAATGCAGGACTTGCCCAAAAGGGTGAAATCGTCACACTGATCACTGGGCAGCTGGCCATACTTACTGTTGAACCATGTTAATAAGATGTTTAATTAGGCATATATTGTTCTCACTTTAATTTAGGTCACACAAAATGCTTAGCTAGCCATTAGTAATTGCTTTATTACTACCTTTATTAAGCATTAATTTAATTAATATTAAGTGCTACTAAAACATTAATAAACACATTATTTAAGTAGAAATGTGTATCAAATAATTACATAATTAATATATTTATAAACTATGAATTTATGTTTTCTTAATGTTCTCATAAACACTTCTTTACCTCTGGTTTGCACTATTCTTACACTATTCTTAAGGGAGGCATCTTCCCCCATCTTCAATCCAGGTCCATATGATAAGTAGTGTAGTGTAATTGTGTCTATAATTCGGTATGGATTACAATGCTTAAAATGTGTATGGTAAATGTAGCATATATGTGTAGTACAGGATTCACTCAGTACTTTGAGGGGAGGGGTATCAACCTTCAGAAATACATTGCTTGACCTGCAAAGGCTGGTTTCTGTTTCCTTGATAAGTGTTTTTACAAGTTTGATGTTATTAGTTAATTACATTTCTCCACATAAATCAAAGTTGAGCCTTAACATGTTTCAAATTTACCATGGGGGGTAATTCACTCTGCAAAATGTGTAACAAAAGGAAAGGAAAAATGAAAATTCTCATAATTTACTCATCAATCTCCAATTAGTTAAAATACTGCTATTGCATGTTATTATATAATGCACATTTAATAAAAGGTCATGAACCCATGTAGTAACTGGTAAGTGGTGATGTCCATCCATCCATCCATCGTCAACCGCTTATCCTGTGTACAGGGTCGCGGGGGGCTGGAGCCTATCCCAGCTAACATTGGGCGAAAGGCGGGGGACACCCTGGACAGGTCGCCAATCCATCGCAGGGCCACACATAGACAGACATACACTCACACTCACCTCCACATCCACATCCACATCCACATCCACATCCACATCCACATCCATGGCAATTTTTTTTTTTTGGAGACACCAATTAACCTAGCCTGCATGTTTTTTGGATGGTACCCGGAGAGAACATGCAAACTCCACACAGAAAGGCCGAGGCAACCAGGGTTTGAACCCACGACCTTCTTGCTGTGAGGCGACAGTGCTAACCGCTGCACCACCGTGCCGCCCGTAAGTGGTGATGTGTCTCATTGAATTAGTGTAAGTATGAGGCACTACTGTGGAACTGGATTTTTTAATAGGAAACTGTATGTGATGGACTTCTGATCATGGAAAATATGTACTTTAATCTTTACATGACAGTCCTTATGTGTGTTATGAGCAATATTTTTGTATCACTTTTACTTATGTACTTATATGTGTGTAAGGAATAATTGAAGACGGACAGTTGAATTATTGAAAAATAAAATTACAAAGACGCAAACACCACAAACACACACAACAGACATGTCTGTGATCAAATGATGGGAAAATAGCCTCTTAACGCTATTTGTTGTACAAAACAGGCTCAGATGGGATAAATCAAGTACTTTGCAGCCTCTGTAAGGTGCAATTTAATTACCACAGAAACACGTCATGTGAAAATGCCACAAAAATGCAGGACGAGACGTATGCTAACTCTTTTCATTCATTCATCATACAGTTGAGTTTAAAGATGCTCTTGATGGTGGCAAAGCGGATAGCCACAGTGCTGGCTGATTAACATTGATTAACAACATTGTATATTGGAATATAAAGAGTCTCTTCTCTTAAATGTGGGATATACTGTATGTAGTACAATACAAATATTAATGTGTGGTGGATAAAACACTTGAATATTCATATTAAAATAAGTAAGTAAGAGTGCTATCTTATTCAAAACAAGTAATATTTCGGTTATACATTTTTAATTGAATAACGTATTATTAGAGTGAAAATAGCACATTATGACTCCAGTTCTTCAAGTTAATATCTCCGAGTGATCATAGGCATAGTCCAGGTAATCTCAAACCATGAGATTCTTCCACGCAGAAGAGCAGTGCCGAAACACAATTGACGTAAAATGACTTCCTCCGCAAGTCAGATGTCGAAAGAGAGCGCAAAGTTACATATTGCAGTTTTAATTTAGTTCGTAAATACATTTTATAATTAGGAATGTTCCTACCATTGGAGCAATTTAAGCTTGATGTACAAACTTTTTTTTTTAAGCATCTATGGAAGTAGGGGGTAGATAGGCTATTCAGATTAGGAGTCAATGTTGTTTTTCAGTGGTCTGTTCTTAAACAACTACAATTAAAATAAGGAAATACATATTATGTGGTGGTGGGGGAAAATGCCCAGTCAAAGAAATTACAAGGTGAATATTTATAGCAATAAAAATAGACAATTATATCAATCATTCAAAATATGATGTATCAAATTTTTGGTCGAATTCGTGGTAGTAAAAGTAAATTAGTAATAAAACAAACAAACAAACAAACCACATTCTTCTGTGTGCTAATACATTTGAATTTGTGCTAATACATATTTTAATTCACTAGTGCCAGTGCTAATACCTTACAGCACCAATTAAGCATACAGCCCTGGCTAAAAGTGAATGTTGTCAATATAGACAACATTCACAAGCATATAGATCTTTCACAAATGCTGATAGGGTTTAACTCAAAAGCTATATGTAAGTAACTTAAGCGCTAAGGATTTTTGTACAGCAGCTGACAACATTGGCTGGGATCCTACAGTACTTACACACATCTGGCTTGTCAGTGACCTTGAAATTAGTGTGCTTGTTTTCCAACCGGCCTCTAAACTGTGCACATCTCTGACATATTCATGTTTGGGTGTGTTAAAGAAGATGTGTAGCTTTGCTATTTAAGCTTAGTTATATAATGAGAAGCTCTGACTGAACAATTCAATAATATCATAGTTAGTATTTATTTAGGGTGACATTACACAAATAGGGTGACAACATTTAATATTTATGAATTTATTTATTAGCAGCCACCCTATTTTATATAACTCCATTGAAATGTGATAAGCAGCAGCAATTGAATAAAAAAAAAAACAGTAACTTCTGTCAAAGTCCCTTTAAGTCTATGCAGGTCTCAAGTGAATCAGTGAATCATGAATTATTTTACACGAACAGCTCGAACGAACTGACTCACTAAAATTATTCAGAGTTCCCAACACTAAATATAAGGGAATTGTTTATTTTAACTGGTAAATGTACATAAACTGTCCGAAGGAACCGATTCACATAAATAATTTAGATTTTCCAGTACTACATAAGCGCGCTTAACTCCCTCCCTCATTTTGTGACACTTGTAGCATGTCTCATCATTAAATTTGTGTCTGTTCATATTGTACAGTTCTTGATAGTTAGACATTTTGTATTATGGTGTCATGTGTTGTTGTTGATTTAGATCCTGTCTTATATTTTGCATTTATATTTGTGTTTTCCTGTAAATTGGTTTAGTGAGGACTTTTATTTTGAAATTGTCTTGTGATCATCCTGTTTCCTGTTTTGTACTGTGTCCTGTTTCTATTGGCTATCTGTCTAATTACTCTTGTTTATCCATTGGTTCTTGTTTCATTGTCTTGCTAAGGGTGTGTCTCGTCTTGCTCCCTAGCTTTCCTATGTCGTAGAATCAGTATATTGTGAACACGAAATTGGGCATTGTCAAGGGTATTGATCCACTGAGCATTGGGACACTTATGACTCAAACACCAGTGACACGATTACGAAGTCATGCTTTTAAACACCTGGTATTAATCAGCAAAATCGCTATATAACTTGCACTATTGTGCGTTTTCATTGTAGATATTAAAACTATAATTTATGAAAGACAAAAGACATAAATGTAGAAATGCATATACAAAGGAGTGCATTTTATATATTTTTTAACAACTCCAATATTTGTTTCCATATAAAAGACAAAATAAGGCTTTTACATTTTATATTTACACACAACTTGAGAGACTAAAGGAGACCTGACAACATTTCCGGTAAGAGACCAAGCAAGCAGCAATGCTCCCTGGTTCCTTCACGTTGGTTTTGCTATTGGAACAGCCCTAGAAATGGCCGACTCCCTGACCAGTGTCCTGACCCTTAAGCACCCTTACGCTGCGTCTGAATATCCATACTTTCCTTCTATATATTATGCCAAAAACAGTATGTACAAATTGTCAGTATTCATAAAATAGAATGCAAAAAATACCCAGATGACCTACAATTTCCAGCGAGATTCTGAAGTGTGGATCGACAGGACACTTTACCATCCTATAATCCCTCGGGAGCTGAGTAGATGTCACATTCAAAACGCTGGATTTGAAATTATGGTGGTGATCTGAGAGTCAGATGGCTGTTTTCAACTGTAAATGTAGCTAAGTTAGAAATGTCACTCATTTTACTTCCCAACACTGCACCCTACAACAAGGCTGTTTATTGAAAAGCATATGCAGGACAAAACATTACATATAGGCTTTCAGATCACATTTAGGTCATAATTGCAGTACATCACACACTTGAAAGTTAATCACACATATTTTAGAATGGCGTGATATGAATGTGAAGAGATCGTCTGTGTTCTGCAACTGCTTTCGTGTCCTTGAATAATGTATAACGTGCGAGTAAGGGCAGCCGGTGGACTTTCTGTTGCCCTTCTAGGGTAAGATGGTGCCCCCCTATGGAATTGGTGCCCTACACAGACTGCGTAGTAGGGAGCGACGGTACTGTGAGTGTGTGTTGTGCTGTCTGGGCTGGTGGAGTTTTGGTGCACTGCAGCTCTATGGTGCAGCATTGATATGTGGGGGCCATCTTTATTCACAGGCACACTCTCCATCTGTCCTGCAGCACAACCCTCTACAACACTCTCACAATCTAGTGCTCAATGCTAACCCCTCAAGGCTAACTTCATGTCTCCTTTTCACTCAAATGTGTCCAAGGTCCCAAAGACATTATTTTATGTTGATGTTAATACACATATGTTGTTGTACAGCATTACATTTTGGAATTTTATCTGATATGTCCTACGGCCCTAGAGGTAAAATGTTTGAAGTAGGGCTGTAAATTTAACACGTTACTTTAGTGTGTTTAATTATAAGAAAAATGAACAGAATGCAGGGATATTGAGATGCATTTTTTCAAAGTTTCAAACAACGTTGAACTTGACACATTGTCCTAAAACCACAGATTTTATGTCTAGAGAAAGCTGAAATTTTTTATTAAAAAAAATACGACGGAATGCAACCAAAGTGATATGCTCCAAAAGCGCTCATCTGACACACAGGAACATAGAACAACAATTCAAAAGGACATACTTTTTATTAGGTGTCTTCAACTACTATGTACTTAATCATTTAAAACAATGTACTTTTTATGTACATATGTGTTGTTGCATTGTACTTACATTTAAAGTACCTGCATTTAATTACATGTATAGGTACAATGTTAACCTTACCCCTAAACCTAACTGTACCCCAACTCTTATCCTTAACCCTAACTGCTACCCCCTAGCCCTTCTCCTAAACCTATACCTCAACCTCAGTAGCAGCAAATGTGATTTTTTTTTTTTTTGAGAATTTTTCTGAACAATATATAGTTACACAATAAAAACATTGTATTTTATGTATTTTAATGTTAGTATATAGTAGTTAATGACACCTTATATAAAATGGGACCATTAAAAAAAAACAGCTGGAAGAGGGTTATGTTCAATATTTTTATTTTACTTAGGTATTGTCTAAATGCTTTACTTGTCTGCTGCCACAATACAATATATTTGTATGATGTTTTTTTAATGATCTGAATTAAAATATAATGTTATAATTAAAATATAATGTATATATATATATATATATATATATATATATATATATATATATATATATATATATATATATATATATATAGGATTAGTTAGATTCATTAATTGGCACATCATGTAATTATTTCAGTTTGTCAAGTCAGATTACTTTAATTGCACCTTATTCACAAAAGTCTGCACTATTTGCCTGCCACAATTTAAAATGTCACATTCTGGCAGTAAATGGGTGGAAACTTTGTTTGAATGGGATGTTTGGGTACATCTTCGTGAAATTATCATCAAATGATGGAACAGGTTTATCCAGTGGTATATATAAGCACACTTTTAGCGTTGTAAAGAGCCGATTCAGGTTAATAGATTATAGTGGTGGAGCGATTCTGTAAAGTCCCAGTAAAGTATGTCAGATTGTGGTAAAATTGGCAAATTGCTTTCAGCAAAGGTTTTTGGGTATGTTTGTGGTGTTAACTTATTTGCACAGCTCCTTTAGTTAATGATGGCTGAAACAATGCTGATAGCATGTGCGGATATACAATGTTACCATCAGCGGGTGTAATTTATCCTTAGTGTTCTGCAGGTAAAATGAGGTCTACTCAACAAATTTTTTCTTTATAATAAGATAACTTTGATTAAGTGTTGTGTCTTGCAATATTTCTTCACTAGCATTATATTTGGAGCTTGATTGATTGTTGTTGGTTTTTGCATAACATTGTATAAAACATATCAGCTGAAGAAGTGTGTATGATCTGGGTTGGTTCATCAGGTTAGTATGGGTTAACTCAATAGGTTTAGGTGAAGATGGAAAGCTCAGAGTGCATGTCCTTGAAATCCTCCATCCCTCCACCCGTTCAACTGTCTAAATGGAGTGTCTTCCTGATGCTGTGTGTCCCACTGCTGTCTCCGTCTCCAGAGATGCAATGTCACCACAGAAAGCGAGAGCGAGAGTAAGCAAGAGAGAATGGGTCTGTAAAGCAAGATCGAGTGAGAGAGAGAATATACAATGTCTATCTTTCTCTCATTCAGCTGTCTCTCTCTTCCTATATTTCTCTTTCGCTACTCCCTGATAATGTTCCAACACATCCAGTGTAATTAAAATGTGGTGTCTCTGAAATGGTTTGTTCCTTTGTCTGTAATTACCTTTCTTCCTGCAGAGATTGATCTGTCTGTCTGTCTGTCTGTCTGTCTATCTATCTATCTATCTATCTATCAACCCCCCCATCTCAATCACTCTCGCGCTGTTGCTCTCCTTCCTGTTGCTGTGAAGTACTGTAACAGGCAGAGTGTGAGTGTGCAGCATTAATTTAATCAGGCTCTCAGAACAGATGCTGAATGGTTATTCCAGCTCTCTGTGGCTAATAGCATTGTGGATTTGACATGATCGTCTAGCAATGTAAGTACAACTTTGCTACGAACATTTCACTGTTAAATGCATGTGTTGCCACAGAACCCTTGTTGCAGTGTGCAAGAATGTATCTTAAAGAGCAGTTATGTAGAAATATTATCCTTCTTATGCAGAATGCTAACATGTTGGCAGGTCAGGGTGCCTGTCCCCTACATGCATTAGGTTTCATCCTGTGCCTTATACTGGGAAGCTTTGGAAGCTCCAATTACTGTTGAATGGGATTATGTCAAAAATCTATTGCACGGGTGCCCTTAGCTACGCATGAGCAAGGACAGATTTGATTGCCGAGTGGCAGCAGTGAAGGTATGTGACATGGTTTCACCACTGTTCAGTTAGAACGATGTACAGTGATTCAGAGTGAGTCAGGCAGTATAAAGTTTGTTCTGTATATCAGGATATAACTTTACAGCGTGGGGCACGACGCAGTTGTCTTTGTGACAAATGGCAGTGACCACTAAAGCAGTAACTTCATTGCGACAACAATCATTTTGTGTTTTTTTATACCACGTAAGAAGACAGAGGATTATATTCATAGCATTGATGAAGATATTTTTTCCTGACATTGTCTGGAAACAGCTCTTTGGACATCAGATTGTCATGTCGAAAGTAGTTGAAATTTGTCATTGTCACATTATACTTACTGCTTCAATAAAGCTTTCTAGAATATTATACATTATACATTAAAATTTACATAAAAAAGTGTTATTCATAAACTGCTTTGATTAAATACAATTTAAAGTTGTTTAACATTGAGCTATTTTATTTTAAGTTTATGAATCCTTTGATCTTATGACTAAATACTGCAGCTGTGCTTTGATACAACTGCTTACTGAGCGTTTTTGTCATATCAGTTTTTAAATTTTCATCTTGTAACATTTGCACATTTGGTGTCATATGCACAAGTGCTGTGATAAGGCAGAGCAGATCTGACTCACAATTGGTTTTATAATGACTCACAAAGTGACCATCACTGCTGATTTGGATCATCCTTTATGTCATGTAGTGGGGAGGTTACTCATTACCGGCGTGGAGCTCTGCGTGTGTGGGTGTATGATTGTTTCTATAGGGGATCAGATTAGCGCATGCATTCTAATGCGTCATCCTAGTGCAGTGCTAATGTGCCAGGTATTTGCAAACCCACAGTCTGGGTTATGACAGACAAAAGTGTAACCCGGTGGTGCCGGATCATCTGTCACACAGAATGAATGCACCATGATGTTTTGTGTTATCCTAGAGGGATATTTATCTCTTTTACTCTCGTCTTTCTCTCCAGTGTAGCTGTTGTGTTTTGTGGTTGTTCAAGAGTACAGTATTAATGATTGGCTCAGGGATTCCAGGAGTTTTTTGTGGGGGTAGGGGGTATTCTGGGTACTTTGAAAGGCTGATTCATTTCTGCTATGGACATGAATGATATCTTAAATTGCGTGCTGTGTATAAAACATATTACTTTTTGCTATTCATTTTCTAAACGATCAGATAATTTTCACCTTGCAGACTAAAAAACAGGTGATAAAATCAAATGGACTTGGAAGCTAAAGCTAGAGACCATAATATCATAGAGAGATAGAGTGTGGGTTCTTTTGACTGGGGCTAGTAGGCAATCAACTAGCTACTACCCACAACACCCTAACAACCACCTAGCAATGCCTAGCAACCACCCTGGGGTGTGTTTTCCATACAACAGCGTAACTCACTGAGTAACCACCATAGTACTATGCATCATTGTAGAAATTAACTAGCTAGTCACGACTGTTTCCGTAAACCATAGTAACCATGTCGCACTTACATCGTTCAACCACATTGGTTGAGCTATCATTAATGCTGTTACACAGGGGGTGGAGTAATAACTTCCACAAATATTAAATTATAATAGCTCATTTACACATAGATCAGAAAGCCTTTTAATGCAAGAATGCTGCTGAAGACAGGAAGCTGACATGCACTTTGTAATGCGACAGATGCATATCGCTGCAGTAGATGGGTTTCCCTCTATATTAGACTTCGTTGTTCCCCGGACACACTTGAGCATGCGCACATACACAACTTAGCATTGTGTCAAATAATTATGCAAAGGCAAATTCCATTCCAATTCCAACATTTTTGTTTATTTTCAAAGTCATGTGTTCTATAATTAATACAGTGTTTATTAAGACTGGATTTTCTTTATAGCAAATCATTGATCTCTGCTTACTGTAGCCTATGTGAAGAAACCATTTTTAGTCATCTAATCGTGTCAGTATGTAAGACAGTGCTTTTGTAAGCTTTTATTTTTTAGATCACCTTATCAAAGCACAACAACATATGAATGTCATCTTCTCACAAGATGCATTTCTTAGGACCACTTCTTCCATATTGCAGAAAATACATATTATCTGTAGTCTATTACAGATCATTACAGACCTACAACTTATCTTGTTGATTCTAATGTTAAAGTAAGGCTAGACTAATTTTATTGGGCCGGCTATTAGGTTGCAACAATAGGATGCATGTTTTCTTCTGGATTGCAAACCAGTTGCTAATATATACGTAGCTAGGCACTAACTACAAATTGAATAACCACAAGTTCACTCGCATCGTATGGCAACGTATGATTGCGTGACCTTAATATTGAAATCATCATTGTGCCACATTGCCATTATTAATACAGGATTACAACTGATTACAGCTGTATTTTAGTTGTTACTAAGACGCAAACATTACTGTGTAGCAAGCAAGGTTTTAGCGAACTTATCTTTGGCCACTTGAATGCAAGCTACACATTATCTGCAAATGGCAACAACAGTTCACTTTCTTTCTAGTCTTAGTTGTCACTTAGCTAGTTGGCTCTTAGTGTGTTGTCTCTCAGTTTTCAAAAACAGTTTGAAAAAAACAAGCAGAACTGTGACAACTTGCATGTCCCGCACATGAGTGAACATGTTTGATATGTTCCCATTTTTTGTTGCCAATTTTCTGCCACATAATTTACACCAAAGGAAGCCATCTTCAACCGACAATCCTTCAGCATTTTTATGGAACCCAAAATACTTCCACACTTCCGACTTTACCCTATTAGAAGGTCAATAAAGCCATACTTTTGTGCATGTTGCTGTTGTTTACATCAGAGTGTGCATGTATAATTTGTGCTGCATACACACAGTGTTGTGAATCTTGATTTTTTGATCTGGAAAAAAACTACTGTGTGATCAGAAAAATCTTAACAATTCTATAATATATATAATTATTTATGAGATTTTGAAGTGCTCACGATAATGTTAATTACGTTATATACAGTATTACCGAATACCATCACATGTCTATGCGGAAGTAAGCAAAAGTCCTCTATGTGTCAGACGTGTAAATGCCAAAACCCATACCTAAACATAACCATAAAGTCTGTAAGAATGATTTAAATCATAAAGAGTATGTTTTGTATGGCAGAAGAAAGTAATTGCTTAATTGTAGATCACGTTTTAGGAGACAAGGGGGAGTCACCTGATTGGCTGTTGCAAAAGATGTACAAATTTGTACGACCCAACTCGATCTACCCAACTATGATTTTATATTATATAGCCAACTCGATTTCTTTGTAAGAGTATGTTGTTTATTCAATATTCAGTATCCATGATTGCACTCATGAGTGAGCATTATTTATAAACTTTTATTTCAAACCGGTACTAAATTATCTCTGATTGTTTGATCAAAAGAAGATGAGGGGCGTATTCAGAAAGCTGTTTTGAAAACATTGTTTATTAGTCCATTTGGTGTTTAATTCCATTTGATGGTGTTAGTGTCGCATAAATGACATACTTCAGCTTTAAGTGAGCTGTCAAAACAGCAGGGCAACTTAATTTGGTTCCAGAACACATTTAAAGCTATAACACTTATTAGCTTTATTAATTAGCATGTTATGAGCCAAACAAACAAAATGTTTTTTTTCTAATACTGTGAAAATTAATCAGAGATGTCAAATATCTGGCAAGCTAAGTTTTAACATTCAGTCATGACTAGATAATGGCTTTGTTAAAATTATTTTGGAACAAAATAGAATAAAACATGGTAGTTCATCACCCAAGGGGCATGTTGATGTTGAAGAGTTCACTTTACCAATTTGTTTGTCACGAACCCCACTCCCTCGCTCCGCCCCCTCGAGCTTCCACACTCGTTCCGCCCCCTCGAGCTCCCACGCTCGTTTTGCTCCCTCGAGCTCCCACGCTCGTTTTGCTCCCTCGAGCTCCCACGCTCGTTTTGCTCCCTCGAGCTTCCACGCTCGTTTTGCTCCCTCGAGCTTGCACGCTCGTTTTGCTCCCTCGAGCTCGCACGCTAGTTTTGCTCCCTCGAGCTTCCACGCTCGTTTTGCTCCTACGACCTCTCATGCTCGTTAGCAGGTCTCCCTCCTCGGGCTCGCATGCCCGCTCTCCTATCACCAGTATTAGTTTCACCCGCTCTCAGTCACCACATTAGTTCACCTGCACTCGTCTCAATCACCACATCATTGTTTACACCTGCACTCGCCTCTATAAATACCACAGCACATTCGTCTCACTCCTGTTGGTTATTGTATTTAGTTTCCCGTGTCTTTGCCCCCCGCTAGTCTCGTCTAGTTTTGAACTCCTCTTGTCCTCCTCTTAGCTTGCCCAGCTCCAGTGTTCCCCTAGCCCCCCCTGTTTATTCTACTAGTTAGATTTCTCTCGTCATTCTTATTCTGATTACCCCGGCTTTGACCCCTTGCTTTCCTTGACCACTCTATTTGTAGTTTTGCCCTTTTGTTATGTCCTGATTCCCCGGCTCTCGACCCTACGCTTACCTCAACCATTCTCCCTCTGGATTTTCCCCACTGTAACTTCGCCTGCTCTTTACAATAAAAAGCAGTTTTGATTTACATTGTGACTGTCTCGTCTTGTGTGTGTGTGAGCGGGTTACATTGTTTTAGGAAAATTGTCCAAAATTATTTATTTAGCCAATTTATCTTTTATTTGACCCGTAGGCCTGTTTTCCATTGACAATTAAAATATTTGACCATGAAGATGGGCTTTAAATATGTGGCCCTATAAATTATATGGAATTAGAATTTCTAAGAATAGAGATGGGATGTAAAAAGATCCCTGTGAGTCCATAAGAACAGTATTGCCACAGTACAGCACTCAGCTTGTTAGTTGTCATATTAGCCAGTAAATGAAACTGCATTAGTGTGCTGCAAACGGGCTAATCTCTGTTAAACATAAATCGTAATTTACTGAAGTGTTGCCATGCACATTATGTTTAGAACACATGACTCACAGAATGCATTTTGATTCACGCAAATGTTCTATAATACTGTATTAATGGCATCTGAGCAGCTGTCCTTATTGTGAAGTCATACATAATTGAGAAGATCAGAACGAAATGTTTCTATGTTAAGATTTAGTAGTTTTACAGCCTCAAAAAAGTCTTGTTACTTACAAACCTCTCTTTCAACACTGCAGTCTTGTCAAACTGACACAGTTTGAAAAGCAACATATCCACATTTCCATCTCATTTAACCATAGGATTGTATGTAGATAATACTTATTTTTACATACATTAGATCAACAGCAGTACATTATATTTATACAGCAAAAGATAAATAGATAAACACAATTTCCACTGCATATAATCCTACTAATAATTTTTTAATTAATATCAATGATTATTATAAAATATTGGTAGCTATAGTGTAACACAGACTCAGGTAAGTTGGGATCCATAAGCAGTTTATTAATTGAACTCACAGATATGAACAGGCAATGGTCAAGCAATGGGGAAGCAGGGCACTCGTAGGCAGGCTGAGAGCGTAGTGAGGCAGGCAGAATGTCAGGGCAGGCAGCAAGTGGCAATACGTAGAGGCGGGCAAGAGTTCAGGTAGGTAGGCAGCAATCAATCGTAGTCAGAAGGGAGAGCAAGGTCGGAAAGCAGATAATCAACAGGGATAGTAACTAGAACGCTCAGTAGAGTAGTCAGTGAGTGTGAGACTGCGTGTAGCTTAAATAGAGGGAGATGAATGGAGATCAGCTGTGGATTAATTAAGCCCGGTATGTGGGTAATTAGAACTCAGGTGAATCGGATCTCCGGTGGCCGATCGAGGAGGCGCCTTCGTGGGTGTTTGTGACAGAGCCCCCTCCCTGTGAGCGGCTCCTGAAGCGAGGACCTGATCGACGCCGGGGTCGACCCCGAGGGCGGAGGGCCAGTTTGTCTGGGTAGGCTCTGTGGAATTCTGAGATGAGGTTGGGTCGAGGATGTCCTCGGTTCCGACCCAGGACCTCTCCTCAGGACCGTACCCCTCCCAATCCACTAGGTACTGGATCTGACCCCGTTGACGTCTGGAGTCCAGCAGTGCTCGTACCAGGAATGCCTCTTCGCCGCCCACGGTGGGGGGGGCGGGGGTTCGCTACCTCCTCCTCCGACCTCGGGCCACCGGCGGGTTTGAGTAGTGAGACATGGAAGGTGGGAGAGATGCGGTAGTTAGTGGGCAGTTGAAGACGGTATGACACAGCGTTGATCTGTTTAATGATTTTGAAAGGACCCACATACCTTGGGCTGAGCTTTTTGCAGGGGAGACGTAGGCGTAGGTCCCTGGTGGGGAGCCAAACCCACTGACCCGGAGAGTAGGCAGGGCCTGGGCGGCGGTGACGATCTGCCTGTCTCTTAGTTCGATCCACAGCCCGCCGGAGATGGACGTGTGCTTGGTCCCATACCGCTTCGCTGCGATGGAGCCAGTCGTTGACCGCTGGGACCTCCGATGGCTCGCCGGACCAGGGGAACAGAGGAGGTTGATACCCCAGGATGTACTGGAACGAGGTTAGGTTGGTCAAAGGTTTCAAGAGGGAGTTCTGCGCGTACTCGGCCCAAGGGAGGAAGCGGCTCCAATCAGACTGGTTGTGGTGGCAGTAGGTGTGGAGAAACTTGGTGATTTCTTGGTTGAGCCGTTCCGTCTGCCCGTTTGACTGAGGGTGGTACCCCGAGGTGAGGCTGACGTTGACGTCCAGTAGACGGAAGAAAGCTCGCCATACCCTGGAGGTGAACTGGGGCCCGCGGTCCGAGACAATATCCTCAGGTAGGCCATAGCAGCGGAACACCCAGTGGAGAAGAAGCTCAGCGGTTTCGAGAGCCGTGGGGAGCTTGGGCAATGGAATAAGGCGACATGCCTTAGAGAACGGTCAACGATGGTCAAGATGGTGGTGTGGCCTCAGGAGACCGGTAGATCGGTGATGAAGTCCACAGCGATATGTGACCAGGGACAGTGAGGTATGGGAAGGGGTTGAAGGAGACCCGCGGGTGGTTGCTTCGGGGTTTTGACCGCGTTGCAGGCGGCACACCCATTCATGAAGTCGGTGGTGTCCTCTTGCAAGGTGTCCCACCAGAAACGGTTTTGAAGAAGGTGTATGGTGGTAAAGATGCCGGGGTGCCCGGAGGTCGTGGCATCGTGGACCCAGCGAATTACCCTTTCACGGAGGTTGGATGGAACAAATGTCCGGTTGAGCGGGCACTCGGGCGGAGATGGATCGATCGTCTGGGCCTGGGCGATGTCAGCCATGATTTCCCATTGGATTGGGGCCAGAATCAAAGTGGACGGGATGATGGGTTCAGCACTGGAGCTCAGGGGCGCGGCATCGTGTTGGCGGGAAAGTGAGTCTGCCTTGATGTTCTTTGACCCCGGGAGATAAGAGATGGAAAAGTGAAAGCGTGTGAAGAACAGCGCCCAACAGGCCTGTCGAGGGTTGAGCCTCTTGGCAGAGCGCAGGTACTCCAAGTTGCGGTGGTCAGTGAAGACTTGGAAGGGATGTCGAGCTCCTTCTAGCCAATGTCGCCACTCCTCCAGTGTGGCTTTCATCGCCAGGAGTTCGCGGTTGCCTACATCGTAGTTCTGCTCCACGGCGAGAGTTTGCAGGAGTAGAACGCGCAGGGGAACTATTTGAGAGGGTTGCCCTGGCGCTGGGAGAGAATGGCACCAATACCTGAGCTGGATGCGTCCACCTCCACCACGAACGGGAGGTCTGGGTTGGGATGATGTAGGATGGGGGCTGAAGTGAAGCGTTCTTTGAGCCGGTCGAATGCCCGGAGTGCATCGGTGGACCAGTGAAGCTTGGTTTGTCCCCCCTTCACCATGGCGGTGAGAGGCGAGGCGACAGTGCTGAAATTCCTGATAAAGCGGCGGTAGAAATTCGGTAGAAAATCCTAGGAATCGTTGGAGTTCCTTCACCGTGTTGGGTTGTGGCCAGTTTTGGACAGCCCGCACCTTGTTCTCATCCATGGCCACCCCCTGTGGACTGATGATGTACCCCAGAAATGCCACAGTGGTCAAGTGGAACTCACATTTTTCTGCCTTGGCGTAGAGTTGGTGTTCTGCTAGACGTCTTAGTATGGCTCTGACCTGCATGATGTGCTCTGCAAGGGAGTTGGAGTATATCAGTATGTCATCGATGTAGACGATGACGCACTGGTTAAGCATGCCTTGGAAGATATCGTTGATATAAGACTGAAAGATGGAGGGGCTATTGGACAGGCCGAACGGCATCACCAAATATTCGTAGTGGCCGTTAGTGGTGGAGAAGGCAGTTTTCCACTCGTCCCCCTCTCGGATACGGATAAGGTTGTAGGCGCAGCGCAAGTCCAGCTTGGTATAGATCTTGGCGGACCGCAGTTGCTCGAGGGCTGCAGGGATCAAGGGAAGCGGGTAGCGGAATTTCACGGTAACATCGTTGAGGCCGCGGTAATCAATACAGGGTCGAAGGGATCCATCTTTCTTACCCACGAAGAAGAAACCGGCCGCGGCTGGAGAAGTGGACGGCCGAATAAACCCCTTGGCGAGCTCCTCCTCTATGTATGTCTTCATGGCGTGGGATTCAGGTTCCGATAGAGGAAAGATGCGGCCCTTGGGCGGAGATAAGCCAGGGATGAGCTCGATGGCGTGAGTCGTGCTGCTGTGAGGCGGGAGCTGTGCTGCCTTGATTTTGCTGAAGGCTACGCTTAGATCAGCGTATTCGGTGGGGATCAGGGATGAGGCGTGAGGTACTGTCAAAATTCTGGTTGAACCTACGGTGGTAGGCGTGATGGATTTCAGGCATTTTGTCATGCAGTCGGCGCCCCATTGTGTGATTTGATGATCCTGCCAGGAGATTTGTGGGTTATGTTTTCGTAACCAGGGATGGCCGAGAATAACTGGGTTGTGGGGTGAATGAATGACAAAGAACCGTGTTGACTCGGTGTGCAGCGCCCCCACCTGCAGGATCACGTCGGTGGTGGTGTAGCACAAGCGACCGGTCCCCAGGGGGCGCCCGTCTAACGCTGCCACTGCCAAGGGAGGAGTACAAGAGATCAGTGGGATGTTAGTACGTCTGCACAGTGACTCATCAATAAAGTTGCCTGCTGCTCCCGAATCAAAGCATGAGTGGTGAGATTAATAGTGACGTGAGTGAGTTTAACGGGTACTTCAAGACAAGAAACAGGGAGAGCTGAGGTAGATAGATGACTCACCCCGAATTGTGATGGGCGTCTCGGGCAGCTAGCGCGTTGATGCCCCGCTAGACCGCAGTAGAGGCAGAGGTTGTGTGAGAGACGGCGTTCCTTTTCCTCCTGCGTCAGATGTGCCCGTCCGACCTGCATGGGTTCGGATTCCTCGTGGATCGGACGAGTCGGAGGTGCCGGTGGGCGTCTGAAGCGGATGAGATTGTCGATGTGGATCGCCAGCGTGACGAATTGATCGAGGGAGATTCCTTCATCGCGACAGGCCAGTTCGGATTGCAAATCGGCATTCAGCCCCTGTCGGAAGTGGAGCTTGAGGGGGCTTTCTGGCCAGCCGGTCTGGGTGGCGAGGGTGCGGAAGGAAATTGCGTAGTCCGCTGCCGTGCGATTTCCCTGACGCAGGGCCATCAGCTGTTCGCCCACGCTCTTGCCGCTCTCGGGGTGGTCAAAGACGGTCTTCAGGCTGTTCATGAAGGATTCGAAGGTCGTTTGGGCGAAACCCTGGTTGAACCAGATCGCGTTAGCCCAATCAAGAGCTCTGCCCGTGAGCACTGAACACACGAAGAGGATCTTGCTCTCGTCGGTGGGGTAAAGTGCCGGTTGTTGAGAGAGGAAGACCATGCAGTGCATGAAGAAGCCTTTGCACTTCGAGGGCGTACCGTCAAACTTCTCGGGGTGTGCGAGTCGTGGGCTGGCGATCGACTGGTAGTGAGGAGCGGCGGCGGCGGCCGCTTGGCTGGCTTGGGGCGCGGCGAGCGCCGGTGCGGGCTGGTGTAGCGCTTGCATGGACCTCCTCATTTCTTCCATGGCTGACGTGAGGCGTCCGAGTTGGTGATGTTGTGCTGACAACTGACTCGCTTGGGCGGTGAGTTCCTCGGCCATGCGTGAGACATATAGAGCCTTAGAGTTGGGATACAGAAGTAAAACAAATCCCATTAATTTACTTCATAGAGAAATTTATTTTTAACATTAACTTATTAACCTTTCAAATCTTACCTATCATGATAACTCATGTAAAGTGATGCTATGTGCATCTGTAATATCAAAAATTTTAGAAAATCATATCTATTAGCTGAATTCCAGTTGAAGAACTACACAACCCATAATCACCAATCTTTGGTGATAGCATACAAACAGAAACCGCTACAAAAGAGCTCAGCAGTGACTGTGGATGTTGTAACCACTCTTTTTATCTTAATATTTTGCAATGACCTGAAAATGTATTGTTTGTATATTGAATGAAATGACTGTAAATCATGTTGTACCTTTGATTTTGATCTGATTATATTGTTTGCAATTCTTCATGGTTTGAGTAGTTAATTTCCTCATTAAAGAATTTCAGTCCAACTTTCATTTAAATTTTTGCTTCAAATCAAAGTTGTAATGTTGTTATCTCTTTATGCTCTAATGAATGTAGCTAGCAAGCTAGCAGTGCTGCTTCTGTTAGCTGGCTTTTTAAGATTAGTCTCATAAGCTTCTTTTACACCATTGGGCCGATTGGTTCTGGGCACGGTACTGAACGGTTACAGTAGCATTTCCACTTGAGCATGGCAGGGCACGATTATAATCAATTCTCATCACGGAATGCTTGGCATGGTTTGCTAACCATACTCAACAGTTCTCAATCCTGCTGGTAATATGGCTTTAGTAAGCGCCAACTCGTTTAGTTTATCATCATCAAATCAAATCAAATCACTTTATTGTCACACTACCATGTACACAAGTGCAACAGTAGGTGAAATTCTTGAGTGCAGTTCCGAGCAACATAGCAGTCATGACAGTGACGAGACATAGACCAATTACAATAAACAACATACTTACACAACACAATTTACATATCAAATGTACACATACTTACACAACACGATAAGTATATACAATACACACAATATAGAATACACAATATACAATACAATAAGTAAGGAGTATATGAAATATATATATATATATATATATATATATATATATATATATATATATATATATTTATTTATATGAAGTAGTATATTGAGGAGAATATGTTGACAGTCCAGTGTGAGATTATAGCTGAATAAAGTGCAGTGCTAATTATTGATCCTGATAGATCAAGTGTTCAACAGTCTGATTGCTTGGGGGAAAAAGCTATCATGTAGTTGGCTGGTGCGGGTCCTGATGCTGCGTGTGGCAGACAGCGGAATGGGACACTGTCCCCAACAGAGGTTTGTCCACGAGGTCATCAAAGCCCTTGCACCGTTTGCGGGTTTGTAGAGCTCCTCCCACCAGGTAGGTCCTACCACCGCGCCACTTCCATGTTTGGCTCATAAGCCCATGTGAAGTATTTGCCACATGTGACCTCCCCAGCCTGGGCAGGATGTGGTTAGCGTAAAGCTGACAGTTTACATAAGGTTTATTTCTATTTCTTCTGCTCTAAATTTACTTCAAACTTACTTCTCTGTCTGCACGTATGAATGTAACACAGCATAAGAAAGTGTTTCACCGCTGTTCAAATGCACTTTTGATCGCATCTTTTATATGTATAAATGTTTTCCATCTGAAAGGACAAAATCTTAAATGAAACAAATGACAATAAAATGCAAAGTAATCTCTTCAGTAATCAAAATACTTTTGGAATGTAACTGTATTCTAAATACCAATGATGTAAACTGTAACTGTAGTGGAATAGGGTTACTTATATTTTGTATTTTAAATATGTAATCCTGTTACATGTATTCCATTACTCCCCAACCCTTCATTTAAGGCACCAGGATAACCAGCTTAAAAATGTATATTTAATCCCTGGTTGTAAACTTCCTAATTAAGACTTCCTCACATCAGTTAAATGGGCTATCATGTTAACCCACCCTAACCCTAACTCTAAATAGATAATCTGTTCTTTGGTGAATCATATTCATATGAAAACAAGATTCTCATATTCAGATTCAGAACAAGATAATAATAATGTTAAAAAAGAAATACTGTAAAACAAGTATTGTATTTTTTGCATAAAGAAAATTAAGCCCTTAACCCTAAACCTAACTGTACCCCAACCCTTACCCTAAACCCTAACTCTAGCACCTAACCCTACTACTAAACCTAACCATATCTCAATCTCAATAGCAGCAAATGTGAATCTTGTGAGAATTTTACAGAACAACATTTTAATGTTAGTAAATAGTAGCTAAATGCACCTAATATAAAGTGTTTTTTGTTAAAATAGTGGCATCAATTTAAAGATTATAATGTGTAAATACTTTTTTAATTATATAATCATTATTATTAAATGTTTTTGTTAGTATTTTGAAGTACACTAACGAGAATTGAGGGGGATCATTTATCATGTTAATAATGTCACAATGCAAAACTTTATGTTCAATAAGATTTTTTTTTTTTTTAAATATAACACCTAATTTATGTTTTTTATTTTATTTATTTTTGTATTTCTTTCAATCATGTTTTAGATTTAATTTGCATGACAAAACAGAATTGATTTTTTCGGCAAACCCCAAAACATATCTCCCATACACCCACTGCAAGTGTTCCCCCATGCAGCCTGTATCTGCAAAGCAAATGTGACATCCTCTGCAGTAGATCAATATGCACCATCAGCACATAATGGACCCCCAGGGACACACAGTGGTAGACCACACACAGCCGACCTGCAGACATGTGACATCTGAGAGGGCTTTCACTTCAAGCCCACCGGTGATCACCTTACAGAGACACCGATGGGTCATGTATGTAGCCAGGAAGTGACATATCATCTGTTCTTCCTGAAACAGAACCCACCCACCGCATTAAAGGGCACCGAACTGGTGCTCGGCTCGGAAATCACACAAACATAATGCTTTTTAGCTCATTCATTTTTACCTAATGAGGGATGTGTTGTATTTTCTCCTATTGTTTTTGCATTTTATAGCAAAGAAAGTGAACATAGTCACAAAATACAATACTCTACTATTAACTATATACTAAATCAGCAGTGTGCTGTATCCTTGTGCGACCCTGCATCCACATGTGTGTATGTTTTGTTTTGCTTCGCTATATGCAACACATAATTCAAATGAATAAAAAATGACTGAATACTGTTCACAATACTCTAGACTGTCATTTAAATTGTTAAATTCTGCCGCACCGAGTCACGTGACACAACAGCATGCCGTCGTTTTCCTTGAAGCGGTCCTACTGATGCAGCACCAAAGTGCCTCTGGTAAGAAATATCTTTAAGTTTTTTTCATTTAACCTGTTTGGTTGGAAAGAGTAACATCTCTATTTTCGTTTGATATGCTGCTTTAAAAAATCTGTTCATTTTTTGCGTGCCAGCACACTAATAAACTTGATGTCTACATATGTGGAAACTGGCACCGTATTTCTTCAAAAGTAGAAAAAAAACATGATAATTATTTTGAATAACACATCTGTGGGTCATTTAGCTTCATTTTAATATACATTTTGTTATGTTAAATTTTGTTTTCTCTGTGCAATATGATTCAATTAATTAACATTAGTAAATGCATTCCTAAATATTTACTGTGCATTTTCATATTGAGAATAAATGGGTTCATTCAAAAGCAGAAAAATGTTGCTTTCAGGGTTTTATATTGAGAAAATAAGGTGCATTTTGAACTGTTCTGAGACCAGTGTAGACAAACAGCAGACTGGAGGTTCAGTAATTCACTAAATAGTGTGAAAGGGAGCAAGGAAGCACAGCTTTCTTTGCAGCTAAATGCATTCAATATTAAAATCCAACCAAAAGTTCAGTCTTAATCTGAATATGATGTTTAGACCACTCAACATGTTTGGCAGAGATGGGACAATGGTAATCAGTACATAGATTCAGAATTGTTTAATGTTACATTTTATTTTAACATGGTTGGCAGTGGTTGGATGATGCTGGACATTACTTTGAAAAATAATTATTTATTCAGCTTTACAGAAAATCAGCTTTAACATCTCAATTACATGAATAACCAACACTCCTGGAAACATAATAAACAATTTGATGAAAAAAATCTGACTATCTATAGCTTAGTGTTATTTAAAATTTCACAACATAGTGTCGCTGTCCACATGTTACGTCAGACATGGTAAATGTTTGCATTTTGCTTGGGTGGCAGCATTTTCACCAGTGCTGGCATTGAAAGACAGGATACATTAAGGTCTAGGCGTATGGCAGCAACAAAGGGTGATCACTCAAATCGTGGTTTGCATGCAATCATGTGTATGACATAGTGTGTAATCCTAGCATTCGCAGCAACGTCCTGACAACCCTGGAGCATTCCATGCTGCCATACTTCAAAAGACCCTCGCTCGCCATGGACAAAAGGACCCTTGGGAAGAAAAGACAGTGTGGTATGCAATCACTTTACACTTTACACCAAAATGACTTCCAGTGTCACCCTTTCGAAAATACCTTTTTTGGAAATTGTCCCATCTCTATAGGGTCATCATCACATTCAACTTCCATGATGTGGGATAACAACACTATTAAAAATGGCCTTGCAACTCAAAGAAAAAAATGTTTGCAATTTTATGTTCCATTGCGCCTTGAGAATTTGTTGAAATAGAGATTAGTTTTTAAGACAATAGGTTGGCATGTTGTTGGCACGAAAAGAAAAATACAAAAGTTCAAAGCCATTGTGCATGTTTAACTTTGGCAGAATTTACAATTCACTATTCGGGATTTAAATACCATTCACAATAAAACATATTGCTAAAATTGGATTAAGACTACATAGTTAGCAACTTCTACCACTAGTATGTCCTAATCAGTTTTGGGAGGGTTCATTTTTAAATGCATTCCACTACAGATTACAGAATACATGCAGTGAAATGTAATTTGTAATGTATTCTGTTAGATTATTATTATTATTAAAGGTTATTAATGTAATCTAAATAATTTGGTTTACTATTTAAGAACTGGAAGATTTTTTTTTTGGCTACAAGCCGGTGAATAACAATGGAAAAAAATCTGCCAGTAAATTAAGACAAAATATACTTTAAAAAAATATTATAATTATTAATATTATTAATATAATATTAATATTAAAAATACATTATCTGAAATAAAGCCTAAATATATTATGCAGTATTGCTTCATGTAAATGTATCTTGGTTTAAGGATTTTATTTTATTTTTACAGGAAAAAAATACAAACATTCTCATTATGAGTAGGATTTTGCAGTACATTTTTGCCCTAAAATTAAAGGTCTAACTAGAGATAAAAAGAAAATGATCTGATGTGGATTTTCTTGATAGAATTCAATCATTAAACAGAGACGTACTTTTGGTCCGAAATCCTGCTTCATACAGCTGTATATTAAACATCAATGTAACAGGGTTCAAGGATAGGCAGGGAGGAGGCGGGAACCGGCAAAACAGTCAACATAACTTTAATGATACAGGTCAACTTAAACAGCATTATTGCAAAAGTGTTTAGATATCATAACATAACAGTGTATGAGAAATAGTGGTAATCAGAGGCGGCGGCAGCCGATTTTGCCGGGGCTTCAGCCCCGAATGTTTTGAGTGTAGCCCCGAATGTATTTTGAAAAGTTGACTGACAAATATGAAACCGGACAAAAGCCTATGTAAACCCCCAAAATCATAAGTTGCCTTATTTCATTGTGTTTTGGCTTTGCACATACTGCATACAGCCTGTAAAAATAGACATAGGCATAATCTAGCCTATAGAATAAGTTTCTTTGCTGTCGGTAGCCTATGGGCAACTCCGTTTCTTCCTCTCTGTTGAATATGCAGCAGGTGGGGAGGAGCTGACATCAATTTACATTACTTAGTGGTGAGTTAACAGCAGTTAGCAGGAAAGACATCAAAAATGAAGCAAATGAGGCTTCTAAAATTTCCGAAAGAAGTCAGTGGGTAAGAATTCACATTGGTTTTTGTCCTTTAAAGTCTAAAGATGATCTTCTGGCTGGCTTTCACCCACAGTAGGCTAAACCTCATAGTAAATATACACTTTAAGGGTAGCAAAGATGTGCCAGAATCAGGCATGGAAACTGGTAACAATTAATCAGTCACTTTACTTTAGAGAAAGTTAAAAGTGAAACATTGTTTATCTCAATGATCTTAATGAAAGGATTTTGACAGATGAACATGGAGAATTATATACAGTTCGATGCCATGGTGTGTCAATGAACTTAGACTAAAGTCATTCATGTATTGCTTTAACTTAGGATCTTATACATCATTTTGACTATTTATGTCAAAAAATATAAATTATTTATATAAAAACATTTTTACTTCACTTTACTCACTATAATATAACTCTTTTGTGATGACTTTATGTTAATGTACATGCAAATTCAAGAATCATGATAGATCTTAGGGCAATCCCACTGATCTGCTCTTCTTCAATGGTATTGGTCTACAATTTGACATATGTAGCACTTGATGAATTAGTTGTTTGAAGCTGATTTGCAATATGTTATGTGCTGTATCTGTTCTTTTGCATCACAGATGATTCAGGGAGGAGAGAGGATGAGTTAGTCGAGGATATACTAGAGTGGAAGATTTACGAACTGTAGAAACAGGCCCAGCCAGAGCAAAACTCAAAGAATACCCTCTCACCAGCTTTGGACTACAGAGAAGTGGTTGCTAGTGTGACAATAAAATGGTCTGGGCTAAGCCCCGGATGTCCTTCAATACTGGAAACGCCACTGGTGGTAATCAGACATTGTAGATGTGATTTGTGTGAAAGTGAATAAAACGCACAGTTGTTGTAGTGCCTCTAGTGTTAATTTCACCAGGAAACTGTGATGAAACAGAATTCAGCATGTAAAAGTACGTTTGCAATTTTTTTTTTTATAGTAATGTTCATTCTATGAGACTAGGTTGAGTATTTCACTTTTCGATGTCAGAGTAATTACTTGTCCCAGGGAAATTGCATTGTGCCTGCTTTGGACACGGTGTAATTATGAAGTATAAAAGACATCCAGATGCAACAACATGCAGTCCGTTTTCTGCTGACAGGTGTCCCGTAGCATTCTGGTCACCATAGACACCTCCAAACATGGTTGGGGCGCCGTGTGCAACGGGCATGCAGCCACCGGCTCCTGGACGGGGCCCCGGCTGGGTTGGCACATCATCTGCCTAGAGTTGCTTGCTGTAATTCTCCTGCTAATACGGGGCAAGCACGTCTTGATTCGCACAGAGAGCACTGCTACAATAGCGTACATAAACCACCAAGGCGGCGTGTGCTCTTGTTATATGTCACAAATCACCCGCCATCTCCTTCTTTGGAGCCAGCAGCAACTCAGGTCGTTGCGCACCACTAACATCCCGGTCAACCTCAATACGGCAGTGGACACGCTGTCACGACAAGGCATGCTCAGCGGAGAGTGGAGTCTCCAACCCCAGGCGGTCCAGCTGATTTGCTGAGGTACTCCCTAGCTGAGGCTCCCCTCGGGACAGACACGCTGGCACACACCTGGCCCCGGGGGCTTCGCAAATACGCATTTCCCCCAGTGAGCCTTCTTGCATGGGTGCTGTGCAAGGTCAGGGAGGACGAGGAACAAGTCACTCTGGTGGCCCCCTACTGGCCCACACGGACTTGGTTCTCGGATCTCACTCTCCTCTCGACAGCCACTCCCTGGCGAATTCCCCTGAGAGGACCTTCTTTCTCAGGGAAGGGGCACCCTCTGCTATCCACGCCCAGACCTCTGGAACCTCCACGTCTAGCCCCTGGACGGGATTCGGAAGATCTAAGTGGCCTACCACCTGCTGTCATAGACATGATCAACCAAGCCAGAGCTCCCTCTACCAGGCAACTTTACACCCTGAAGTGGCACTTGTTTGCAAATTGGTGTTCTTTCCGATCTGAAGACCCGCAGAGTTGCGCAGTCGGTGTTGTGCAGTCGGATCAGTGCTGTCGCTCTCTGGAGGCTGTCCCCCCACCTTGAAGGTTTATGTAGCCGCCATATCGGCTCATCATGACATAAGTCCCTAGGGAAGCATGATCTGATTATCAGGTTCCTTAGAGGCACCCAGAGGCTGAACCCTCCCAGGCCATGCCTGTTCCCCTTGTGGGATCTCTCCATGATCCTTACAGGCCTGCAGTGATCCCCCTTCAAACCACTAGAATCAGTCGAGCTCAAAGCCCTCTCCTTGAAGATGGCCCTTCTGATTGCGCTCGCTTCCATCAAGAGGGTTGGGGACCTGCAAGCGTTCTCTGGCAGCGACACTTGCTTGGAGTTTGGTCCGGCAGACACCCATGTCGTCCTAAGACCGCGACTGGGCTACGTGTCTAAGGTTCTTACGACCCCCTTCAGGGACCAGGTAGTGAACCTGCAAGCGCTGCTCCGGGAGGAGGCAGACCCGGCCTTTTCACTGCTGTGTCTGGTGAATGCTTTGCATACCTATGTGGACCGCACGCAGAGCTTTAAATGTTCTGAGCAGCTCTTTTTCTTCTTTGGTGGACAGGGAACACTGTCTCCAAACAGAGGCTTTCCCACTAGGTCATTGACACCATCGCCTTGGCCTATCACACCCAGGCCGTGCCTGCCCCCTTGCAGGTTCGAGCACACTCAACGAGAAGTGTGGTATCCTCATGGGCACTGGCCAACAGCACCTCCCTAGCAGACATTTGCAGAGCAGTGGGCTGGGCAACACCCAATACCTTTACGAGATTTTACAATCTCAGGGTTGAGTCGGTCTCGTCCTGTGTTCTCTCAGGTCCGAGCATGTAGAACTCGGGAATGCGGAACGTCTGACAGGGTGTTCCACTTGCACATAGCGCCTTTCCCCTCCACTGAGGTGATCAGGTGTATGCTCTTTTCCCCCAGAAGAGTCCACTAGATTCACACTCCCTAGATGTTCTTCCTCCCTAGTCCTCTGGTCCACGAATTCAGCGGAGGAATTTCCTGACCAGACCCACTGCGGGTACTAAAATTACTCTGGAATGTATGGAATAGGTGCTCCACAGGATGGGCTCTTGTGGATTAATCCCCCTGTGTGTATTTTCCATGGTGCGGTCCCCCTACTGGCGGACCTGCGTCTCCCTTGGGCACCCCCGCTGCCCATAGTCGCCATGTTTGTAGCAACTCCTCCCTCGCAGCAGATGTGCGAGTTACCCATGCCATGGGCACTGACACACCCCTGGCTCATAAAGACACTGGATTTTGGACCTGATATTCATAACAGCAAGGATGGTCAATTTCGTCTTTGGCCCAAACCATGACGGCTGTGTTTCTCAAAAACTAAATTTTAAATGTGGACTTGCCAGATCAAAAAACACAGTTCCACTATTCTACTTTTCATCTAAGGTGAGACTGAGCCCAGAGAAGTTTTCAGCAATTCTGAACAGTGTTGACGTATGGCTTCTGCTTTACATAGCAAAGTCTTAACTTGCATCTGTGGATGCAGTGGCTAGTGGAGTTGAATTACAAAGGTTACTAAAGTAATCCCAAACCTATGTTCATGATATCCATTACTGATGAATGATGTTTTTTATGACAGTGACGTTTGAGGGATCGGAGATCATGTGCATTCAGAAGTGGTTTTCATTTTGCCCTTTACGCACAGAGATTTGGCCAGATTCCTTGAATCTTTTAATTATATTGTGCACTGTAGAGGGTGAAATGCCCAAAGTCCTACCAATTTGTCTTTGGGGAACATTGTTCTCCAAGAGCTGGATTATTTGCTGAAGCATCTATTTGCAAATTGACAAGTCTCGAATAATCCTTGCTCTCTAGGCTGTTTTTGGCGGCTCTCTATATACTATGGCACGATTATGTCACCTGTTTAACATCTCCTTGTAAAGCAGTTCAATGGAAAGGAAGAGGCGAGAACCGGCTTGGCAATATAAATAATATTTTAATGATAAATTTAAACAAAAGACAAAAACGACGGTCATGCCCATAAACGATCTCTCTCTGTCCCGCACCATCTTCCGCAGTCGGCCTTTATCCCTCTCGGAGGCTTGATTAGCCTGATAAGGGACCGGGTGTGTGGAATCACCACCCAGCCACACCCTCCGCCCTGCCACATTCCTCCCTCATTCTCTCAGGCTGGGGAGCCCCCAGCATGATGTATACCCCCCCCTTCCCTGGGTAGGGGCGTGCCTTCTGCCCCTTCTGCCGGCAGGTCATCCCAGATGAGGGAGGGGACAAGGGGGAAGGAAACAGAAATAATTGAAATTATTTACTATACACTAAGTGTATAGTGTATAGGCTGTACACTTCCTATAACAGTGTAGTACCCCACAAAAAAACCCTGTAAAATTTAAAAGAGAGGGAAAAGGCCAATGCAGAGCGGCAGTGAGAGAGAGAGAGAGGAGAGAGAGGTGGAAAAAAAAAAAAACGTACTCGTCGGTTCTCTGATACACCGTCGCATAGTCCTCGATCACTCCACCCCCTCAGGCGGACGACAGCCGCACCTCCCCGGTCGGGCTGGAGTCAGACACACGACCCCCGGCGGACAGAATGCCCCTCCCCGTTCCCGGCAACTCGTGGGGACTCTCCTCCACCCCTGGCAGTGGCCCTACCGCTCCAGGCGGTCGGGGAGTCACTTCTCTCCTCCCCTCACGGACGGCGGTCTTCTTTCGACCCCTCCGCATTTATGGGGGATGGCAGGGCTCTCCTCCACCCCTAGCAGCGGCTCCATTGCTCCAGGCGGTCGGGGAGTTCAGTCCCCACTCGCCTCACGGACGACGGTCATTTACCGCATGCAGGGGGTCGGTCTACTCCATCCCCCAGTGGATGGCAGCGGCACTCCCCCGGGTAGACGGCAGTGTTGAGGACTCAACGGGTATTGCTCCCGAGAACCGGCTTGTCAATATAAATAATATTTTACTGATAAACTTAAAAGACAAAAACACACACACATGCCCTTAAACGATCTCTCTCTCCCGCACCATCTTCCGCAGTTGGCCTTTATCCCTCTCGGAGGCTTGATTAGCCTGATAAGGGACCGGGTGTGTAGAATCAACACCTGGCCCGCCCTTCGCCCTGCCACACTATTTCACACCGCCTTGTTATTTCAACTCGTCAAATTGCTATTAGTCTTAAATTGCCCCTGTCTCAACTTTTTTGGAGTGTGTTGCAATCATCTGATTTGAAATGACTGGTCATTAAAAAAAAACATTATTTAATGTGTAGTTTTAGTGCTTTCAATATAGCAAAGGGTGAATATAATTTACAAATCCCTCCTTTTTGTTTTTATTAGCATTTTTCATAGTGTCCAAACTTATTTGGAATTTGGGTTGTAGATGGATGTTTTAAAAAGTAAAACTTACCTCCCTAACCTAAAACTTTAACCTAAACCTTATCAGTTGTCATAAATGAGAGGTGAACCAAACCAGACATCCTTACCCTAAACAAACACCAAAACCTAACCGATAGTGTTTTAAAAGCAAATTCTACATGAAAAACACATTTAATGAAGCAACCTCGTCCTTGGCTGTGCTCCAAGCTGGGTCTCTGGGTCCAAAGTCCAACACTCTATCAGATAAGCTACAGCAGAAGTTAGTTATATTGGAATAAATGTGTAAATGTGTACATTTCACCAGGAAACTGCAGCAAAATGTAGAAAGCTGCACGTAAAACGCGGTTCGCAAAAATCTTGTTAAAGTAATGTTCATTCTATGAGACTAGGTTGGATTTACACTATTTACAATGGAATGCTGCTTGTCCAATCAGATTAGAAGGCACGAACAAAATGTTGTATAAAATTACCCATACAGTGATATAAGATCACTTCTAGGTTCCAGAAGCGTATTTGTAATAATAGACAGCCCAGGTTACAAATGCTTATTGCTTTTGAACACTGCACAGTTATAATACACTAGCATGCAAGGTTGTGAGTGTGTTTAGGAGTGTTCAGTGATTTCTTTTCTGTTTGAATCAGTGCCAGTCTGATTCTTCTTTCCCCGGTCTACTCATCATTACTGGCATCATTAAAGTCTTTCCTCATTTCACATGGTGCAAAGTGCGTCTTTACTGTATCACCCCTTCTGGAGAGCAGCAGGGAATGATGATGCTCAAGCTTTCTTGAGTAGTGTATACTGTGCAGCTACAGTAGGGGGCAGAGCTTTAAAAATAACCTCTTAAGTTAAGATATTGTCCACAACTGTATCCAAAACAATACTGCCCTGCAAAGGCAATACACAGTACCAGTGTTGGTTTAGTTACTTAAAAATAGTAATCAACTACATTGTAATCAGTTTACTTTACTAATTTCTATTAAATTAATTGAAAGTCAGTAACCGTAATCTGATTACAAGAATTTAAAATATAATGGATTACACTACTTTTTTACTAAAGTAATAACTTTATAATTGGATCACACCCAACACTTACAGTAACTACACATTTTGTCAAAATTGAGTCCCAAAATTCAACTGCCCTACACAAAATAATAGTATTGCTGACAGTATGAATGTCAAAATTCAAGGACATTAGAAAATTATATACAGCGCCCCCAAAGATAATCTGTCAAACCAAGTGGAATCTGCAAATCACAAATTATGCTATAGCTTTTCACAAAACACCTTTCTATGCAATTTTTGCAAAGAGTTTTAACCAAATGTTGTTAAGGGAGTTTTTAGTGGATGTATGAAGGCAGCAAAAAAATCACACAGCAAAACCAATCAATTCAAATATGTTTACCTTTTCCAGGTGGTGCTACTGTAAACATGTTGCACAAGCATCATCAGAGACTTGGGTTCTGGTCTCATGGACACCAGGAAGTAAACACATTTGCATAATCAGTGATGAATGTGATTCGGAGCTGGCATTTTACCTCTAACATTGCATTTTTACTTCACTGACGGTTTAAGGTAAGGTCTTAAGTTAGATATTATTACATTATTTAAAACAACTCGCTTAAGTGCAACCCTGTGGACATTTCACCTGGAAGCTGGAGCTCACATATGCCCAAAACATGTCCAGCTTTGGCCCTTGGGACTGTGGATAACATTTTGGGAAGCACACGCAGATTTCAGCTGAAGAACTACTGTTGCTTGAAAAGTGTGCTTTAAAAAATGCTACTTGGTATTATATTTTGTTTTATAATGCAATGACATTCATACAGTACATATTTAAGTGTGGCGTAACTGCCCAAGTAATTTTGGAGCCAGTGTATGATTATGATGATATGTTTTTGTTAAAAGGAGATCAGATTTGGTTGTCAATTAATATAGGAAATTCACTGCTTGGCAATAATACCCTTGATATCAGCAAAACTGGTTTATTAGATTTCAATTGAACTTGACTGGTTAATGACAAATTCACAGGCACTGTAACAAACATTATGCTACCCATAAAACCTGATTTACCATTTTGAGGAACATTTCAACTATTAAATACATATTCCTGTTCATTTAGAACAATTTTATGCATCTCATTAAATAATTAAAAGGCTACATTAATAATGGAAATGCATGCACTTCCTTGGATTGCTAAAGAATGCCAACTATTATATTACTCATTTGAAGATTGCTCAGGAAATAGGAGAGAGAAAGAGATACTGGCCAATGAGACAAACACAAAAACAGAGTGCTCGTGAAGATGTAATGATGCCACTGCACACCAAAGCCCATGTCAGTCTGCATAAGGACCAGTTCTCTTATGGTCAGAGTAATTTTAACACAATTGTTGCCTATTGACTGGATGGACTTTCAGAACTTCGTTTATGCACATTTTCACTGTTTTCCCCACACAGAAAAGCTATTGCACATATTTTGCACTTCTGACAGTAATCTGCTCATATATTTAAGGGTCATTCCTGTCATTAACTCTGTAACTCTTTTAAAAATGAATATGGTTGTGTTCAGTGCTTAATTTGTAAATGAAGAACAGCCAGTTCAAAAACAATGATTAAGACCAATGCTGACCATACGACCTCAGCTTTCCTGGATCACACAATGGCATTGCCAAACAATGGCCACGTAGGGATACCATGGTGTAAATGTTTGATGGTACGTTTACCGTCTGAGAAAAAAAATCATGGTTAACCTGTTTTACATTATTTGCACATTTTCTTATTATGCTACACAACTAAGGCAAACAATAAATTGTATATAACAGTTGAACATGTTAGTGGATGCATTTCTAAGGAATATATGGACTCTAAGTGCAGCCATACAATAGGAAAACTGAAAAATGCACAAAATAAAAATAGGAGGTATATAATAATAGACTCAACATTGCTTATCTGCATCCTTCAACATTACAAAAAGTTGCATTTCTCAATTCATCCCTTTTATATAGCTCCACAGCAAAAAATATTAAACTCAATAGTTTGTTGTTGGACGACTTGTGAAACATCCTGTCCCATTGTTGTTTATCTTTATATGATTTATGTCCTCTGACTAATTTACATTCACATGAATCGAAAGTTCCTCCTGATTAGCATTATTAGCAGTGTTGTCCATGGGTGTGGTAATTAAAACTTTTTAAAGTTTTTTAAGTTGCAAAATTATTGAATCATGTTCTACAATTTTAGTTTGCTATCTTGAATGCTGTAAACAAACAGCAACAAACTAACTAACTAACTAAACAACTATGCAACAGAGACATTAAATGTGCACATCTTATGGTTTCATGGGGGGCTGAGCCTCCCTATGATTGAAATCCTAGAATCACCCCTTTTTGCTCTGGTCAATCTCAGGCAATTAAACTTTTTTAATTACAGCTTGATTATTTACACAATGGCAAGAAAATGAACAGGATGGAAATAAAAAGCTTAATTTAGCCATTGCTAAATAGTTTATATGAGAGTATCAACTTGAAGTTAATTTTGTTATGTTTTAACCATCTTTTGAAATCTTGATAATATCATACTGATTTAAATTTTAATGTAATTTATTTTTTATAGTATTTAATTTGCAATTTTATTAAACGGGGTTTAATCGCAATCACAATGTTTTAGAGTCAGACAAATACCACAAAATCAATTAAATATATTGCTTATATTTACTGATGTTTCTGGTGTTGTTTTCCCACCAGAAATTATACAGATTGGTTTCCAACAGATTACATGTTCAAAGGACCTATCACCTTGCACATTGTAGCGTTCCATGACTGAATTTGAATCATATAAACAAGATGTTCTCTGGCATGTATTTTGTATATCAACCATACAGTATATGCAGGCACAGTTTTCACTGTGTCATATTTATCATATTTCATTGAGCTGAAATGCAACATAAGTCATGCAACCCACGAGCATACCAGAGGGATTTTTGGAGAAGAAATCTGTGGGTCAGCACATCACTCTTATTCAGAATCAAAACATGGATTTAGCCTTCCATTAAATATGAGTTTTTTAATAATAATAATAATAATAATAATACACATTTTGGAGACCATTCTTAACCATCTATAACTGGCTTCACTCTTTCTTCTGTGTTTGTTTGAGAGAAAGAATGAGAGAACTCTGTGACAGTTTGCTCACATTTCAATTTTATTAATACAATTTTGGTCTGTTCTGAAATGTTACCTTGTGAAAGCTAACTGAACCAAGGAAAAAAATGCAACATTCTAACAAATTTAGTCTCTGTTTTGGAACAATCAAGCGAGCTAAAGGACTGAAAATGGCCTAACATTCTGCTACAATAACTAAGGTTTTATACTTAATTAATGTAATGGTTCACATGAACAAACAATGAATAAATTAACATTAACCAAGACTAATAAATACTGTGAAAAATACATATTGTTTATTTCTACTTCATGATACCTCATGCAGGAGCTATTATTAACTAATTTTAACATGTACAACCTTATTATAAAGTGTCACCCATGGATGAAAGTCATACTGGTTTTAGGGTGACCTTTCCCTTTATCATGTGTATCCCTTAAACATTTTTTTTTTGCCTTTAGTCTCTCTAGATTCCAAATATAATCCCAAAATCTCAAAGGTGTGAATTGTTCTTCAGAACGTGGCAACCGTTTAGATAGCATTCAAGTGCTAGTTGGTATTTAGATAGTTGGCTGTGCAACACAAATGCATTATCATGGAAGAATTATATAACCCTTTACCATACTTAGCGCCCCATCAGCTAACCTTGCTGCAGTGTGTGATGCATCACTCTGCATTTCTTGATAGTGTTGTGCTCTTTGATGCTCACTGTAGCCTCATTCAGATCACACAATCGGCGTTAATGCTCACATGACCCTCCAGTATTTACAGAGCTTTGTATTTTGTCAGAGATGTGACCAAAGCACAGCACGCTGCAGCCACGCATGTGACAGCAATTGCAATATGACGAGTAGCATCACAGGAATAGATGGACACCCCCCTCTCCCCACCTCTCTGTGTGCGAGTTAGACACAGATGCTTTGACGTCACAATGCTGCGTGCTGTGCAATCCTAGTGCCTCTCTCACTTTTGTGCTGCTCACACCTCTGCGATACACTCATGCTTATATATCTCTCTCTCTTCATCTCCCTCCCTCCCTTCTCTCTCTCTCTCTCTCTCTCTCTATATATATATATCTCTCTCTGTATCTGAAGGAGTAATGGAGAGGATCACCATGTAGAGAGCAGCCGATTGGAAGCAGGTAGAATGGGAAACCACGTATGGAGTACCGGCGGTCTGCAGCCGTGGTGAGCGCAGACATCCTCAGGACCTTTAGCTGGGATCTCGCATATGGCTTTCACATCCTGACTCGTGTAAAGCTGAGGAGCCTCTTTTGAATTACAGCCAGCGGACTGGATTGGTCTTGCCTTCATCCTCTTTGCTTACTTTCACTACTCCAGCATTGCTACATTTTTTTGAGATACCTGCTCTCCAGCCACTCCCGGGACTCCTATGCCCATGTGGCGTTTTCTCCACTTATCCAATTAAAATATTTATCAGCTTTAAAGTAAAGCTACCAAGCAATACTCAGCCATAATGGGGGACATGACAAATAGCGATTTTTACACCAAGAACCAAAGAAATGACAGCAACCATGAGGGTGGATTTGGCTGCTCGCTCTTGGAGCTGCGCTCACTCATGGAGCTCAGAGGAATGGAGGCAGTGGTCAAAATTCAGGACGACTATGGAGGAACTGAGGGACTGTGCCAGAGGCTTAAAACCTCGCCAACAGAGGGTGAGTGTGGGCTTTCTGTCAATCACCCCCACACCTTCCATACATAGTAAACATGCTAGAATTATATCATAATCATATTTATTGACTATGCTGTTAGATTTACACCCCCCCCCCCCCCCCTCCCCCTGGCTGTCTTGTGGAGTTTTTAAATAAGATGTGGTTCCCAGGCAACAGCACAGAGGTCAAACTAAATTTGCTACTTTGTAAAATGATTGTGTTGCTAGGCAAAAGAAGCAATGCATGCTTTGGTCCAAAATTTTAATTAAGATCACTCCACTATCTCGCAATAACTACAGGATGCATTCCAGAGCATCACCTTGCACTGCAAACCATGCACTCATGTCCATCAGAAAAATTATGTGATCAGTGTCCTCATTGTCATGGTCGGACAGTGGTAGGTCTGTTTTATTCGAGTCAGGCATTGATATTCTCTTGGTAGATATGTTAATGCATTGAAATGTAAAACATACCTTGTGCGGTATCATGAAAATTGATTAATTAAATGGTATGATTTCTTGAAAGCGTGTCCATCCACATTGCCACCTTACTTCCCCTAAACTTGGCTGTTTGAGGTTTTTCTGAAATATCTTCATATTTCATACAATTACATTAACTAGGCTTCACTAAATCTCTTCTCCATGCCAGTACTTGTGCACTATGTTGATAGATACGACAGCTCGGAGGACAGCAAAATCTTGCCTTCTCTGTAAACTATGTGTTTGGTGAGAGTGTGAGTAACATGTTTAGAAGCAGTCTGTTGCTCTGCTCTGCTGGAGTGATTTGTGCTGACACCCCAAGTGTGATGTGATAATGAAGACAAATGGTCACATCTAGTCTTGTTAATAAGCTGAGCAGTTAGGCACTCTCTCTGTCAGGACACTTTCACCTGTATGTACACAATCAAACTCTATGATATAGGTTTCGATTTCCTATTTGTTTTTCATTTTGTTCCATTTTAAGTCAACCTTCAAGGCACAATCATAAGGCATAGGTTTTATGTCTTAGCTGAACAAGATGTACAAATTATGTTTGGCAGCTTAAATCACTCCCAGAAATTCTTAAAAAAAAGATTTGCTAATCTGTACCATAAACCAGTGAAATATTAGGATCCTTCAGGATCTTCAGGTAAATAGTTTCTCACCATTTTTCTAACCTGATTTTAGGGCTGGGTATAAATATTGAATTCCTGATGCATCGTGATCTTTATTTGAACAATCTCGATTCTTAAATTCTAAAATTAATGTTCCACTTAATGTGGGAACTCTCTATAATGCAAGTAAATCACTTGCATGTGCGACCAAATCTTGTGCTTTGCAACTAAAAAGGTCTATGAATAACTATTGGCTGGTAAATGTTCAGACTTTATTTTCCAGTGATTGAGTAGTATAGTGGAGAAGTTAAGTTGTTGATAAAAACAAAACAAAGAATATATATTTTTTTTTATATAGCATGTGTTCTACATATCGATGTAAATACTTAACAATAGCAAGTGAACAATAAAAATTTTACAAAAATATATATGCAACATTATATATGCAATTTCAAGAGATTAACTGATGGAATAGACCGAATTTGGACATTTGACAACAGCTAAAATGTGACCAATTTGAAGAAAAACCAGTGATAAAATATATTTGGGAAAATGTATGTTTTCAAATTGTACCTAGAAGGGTTGCATAGAAGGTGCCTTTATAATTAAGAGTATTAGCTGAGAAAAAATGCATTTCATATGTGAGCAAAATTAACAGAAATGAATCTGTTCCAGATCAAGATCGAAATCTAAGCTCTGAATCGGAAAATCTGTTTCAATACCCGGCCCTAGCTGATTTGAACACCACATGCATCTCTGCCAAACAAAAAATGTGTCCCACATATTACAGCTAGAAACCATTTAAAACCATCTATCACTAGAAAAAGTTTTTAGCTGGATTTTCAAGCTGTGGAGGCATCTAAACCGTGAACAAGGACCAAAAACCGATGTCAATCTTTCCTCAAAAGTCGTATCCAGATACCTCTTTTAAATCACGTAATACTGTTACCTTAAATCTATGCTTACCTTTGCATAAAACGCCACTCATGCTAAAATCAGTGCCTAATCAGAGTTGATGGTAGTCAGATCTCTTCTGAATAAAGAGATTTCTATCAGTAAGACACATAAGACTTGAGTGAAATTTAAGATGACATTTATTTGATGAATATTAAACAGAAATGTAATGTCTCTCTTTGGCATATGCCCTGTCTGGCGGTCTGAAGAAGTTGTATTCTGAACCTCATATGCTGCCAGAGATAGGAGGCAGGGGTGAGCATCGTACCCCCATGCAGGACGGGACTCGACTGGTGGTGGTGGGGTGGTGGAGGTTGCTGTGATAGCACACTGAAACACCAATGCGATAGATTGTAAGCAGACTTAAAAAGTAATGGCTTACATGTGATTGGATAGGAGTTACCTAGCTAATGGTACGATAATGTATATCTGCTAGTCTACACTGGAAGGAGTATTCCTGGCTCCTCAGTGCACATTATGAGGGTATTATTGTGCTGCTAGAGTGCCGACTTTCCTCAAGTTGTGGGTGTTGGCCACTCTCATAGGGAGAGTATCTGGCAGATGGGAACTGAGCAAGGTATGGGGGAGACTGGTGACCTCCCAGCATCTCCTTTAAGACTGACTTAGGATGATAGTGCTACTAGTGACTGTAGCCAGTAGAGATGTTGCTGTAAAACTATCCACGAAGGATGACACAGGCAACAGGGTTTCCAATTCTATGGTAAGTCTTTTAATTAACACACTTTTAGCCTTTTTACAGCTTTACAGACAGTCTACAGCTTTTGTATGGCTTTTCTTCCTTGCTGACTCTCTCCCTCCCTTGGAGGCTCTGTGGCTGCTCTCTTATGCCGCTCTCCCCGTGCTCACTGAAATTAGAGACAGGTGTTGGACATAATTTAGCTCAGGTGCAAGCGCCCTTACCGCTTTCTCTCCCGGATGGGCGCTTGACCACGCCCCCACTGCCACATACCCCCACCGCCCAACTCAGGCCGGGGCGTCATCCGGCCTGCCTACCACTCCACCCCCATTTCTGGAGAGGAAGTCAGTGACAGCCATCTGCACCCCCGGTCTGTGGACCAACTTGAACTTAAAGGGCTGGAGGGCCTGATACCAACAGGTGATCCGGGTGTTAGTATCCTTCATGCGGTGGAGCAATTGAAGTGGGGCATGATCCGAGCAGAGAGTGAAGACCCGCCCCAGCAGGTAGTATCGGAGCATGAGGACCGCCCACTTAATGGCCAGACACTCCTTCTCCACGGTGCTGTACTTTGTTTCCCTCAAGGAAAGCTTGTGGCTGATGTAAAGCACTGGCCGTTTATCCCCCTCCAGAGTATGGCCCCCAGCTCTCTGTCTGAAGCGTTCGTCTGCAATAAGAAAGGGAGAGAAAAGTTAGGTGCATGCAAAAGCGGCCCCCCACAGAGTTCGGCTTTAATCTGCATAAACGCCTGTTGGCACTGCTCCGACCATTGGACTGGGTCTGGAGCCCCCTTTTTAGTGAGGTCAGTCAGCGGGCTGGTGACGTCCGAATAATTACGCACAAACCTCCTATAATAGCCAGCCAGCCCCAGGAACTGACTCACCCCCTTTTTGGTCTTAGGTCTTGGGAAAGTCGTAATCACCACGGTCTTGTCAATTTGGGGCTGCACCCGACCATGACCAAAGTGGAACCCCAGATACCGTACCTCCATACGCCCAATCGCGCACTTCTTGGGGTTTGCCGTGAGCCCCGTCCGTCGCAGCGACCTCAGGACGGCCCTCAGATGTTGCATGTGCCGCTGCCAGTCATTACTATAAATAATGATGTCATCTAAATAGGCAGCGGCGTAAGCGGTGTGTGGACTGAGGATCCGATCCATGAGTCGCTGAAATGTGGCTGGGGTCCCTAACAAACCGAATGGAAGTGTCACGAATTGGTGTAATCCAAACGGCATAAAGAAGGCGGTTTTCTCATGGGAAATTGGTGTCAAGGGGATCTGAAAAATAACCCTTTGTTAAATCCAAGGTCGAATAAAACTGAGCAGCTCATCAACCCGGGGCATTGGATACGCGTCAAATTTAGAAACCCCGTTGACTTTTCTATAATCCACACAGAACCGTACCGTCCCATCACTCTTGGGAACAAGAACGACCAGGCTGGACTAATCACTGTGGGATTCCTCTATTACGCCCATATCAAGCATCGCATCCAATTGCTCTGAACTATTTTCTTTTTATGTTCGGGCAAGCGATAGGGGTGGCTACGTACCACCACTCCCGGCTCGGTGTCGATGTGGTGCTGGATGATGTTCGTACGACCCGGTAGAGGGGAAAACACATCTGCAAACTCCTTTTGTATTTCAGAAACTTCTGAGAGTTGATGCGGTGAGAGGTGATCTCCACAAGTAACCGGGGTGTTATATTGCGAGCTCTGCCCTCTCCGGAACTACCATGGCCAACGTCACAGGGACCGCCTCCTCCCTCCACAATTTTAGGAGGTTGAGGTGATATATCTGACGTGCGCCCCCTCTATCGGTTCGTTTAACCTCATAATCGAGATCCCCCACTCGTCATGTGACCTCGAAGGTTCCTTGTAACTTGCCGAGTAATTTAGAGCTTGATGTTGGGAGCAATATCCCCGGTGAAAATCCCCTTAGCTGAGTACCCTTATCGTACAGCCGGTGTTGGCGTTCTTGAGCCTGGAGCAAATTCTCCTGTGTTAATTGCCCCAGTGTGTGAATTTTTTCTCGAAGATCAAGAACATACTGATCAAGATTAAGATTAAGAACGTACCCATACAGCAGCTCAAACGGGGAAAATCCCATGGAGGCTTGCGGGACCTCTCGTACTGCGAATAACAGGGGGTCAAGCCATCTATCCCAATTCCTAGCGTCTTCATGTACATGCTTACGAATCATACTTTTGAGCATTCTATTCAATCGTTCCATAAGGCCATCCGTCTGCAGATGGTACACGCTAGTGCGAATCGACTTAATGCCCAACAATTCGTAAAGTCCGTGAAGTGTCCGTGACATAAAAGTCATGCCTTGATTGGTGAGGATATCTTTCGGAATCTCCACCCGGGAGATTATCTTGAAGAGTGCCCCTGCAACACTACGTGCTTAGATGTTGTTCAGAGGCACTGCTTCCGGATATCGCGTTGCATAATCCACCAGGACTAATACAAAGTGATGTCTGCGTGCTGTCTGTTCTAATGGCCTGACAAGGTCCATCCCAATTCTTTCTAAGGGGACCTCGATCAGTGGAAGGGGGCACAATAGCGCTTTTGGGGTGGCCGGTGGGTTTACCAGCTGACATTCGCGGCACGCCGCACACCACCTGCGGACGTCGCCGCCAATGCCCGGCCAATAGAAACGGGCTATTAGACGTAGCATTATCTTCCTTTCTCCTAGGTGACCCGCCATGGGATTATAATGAGCCGCCTGGAATAACATTTCCCTGCGGCACCGAGGAATCAACAGCTGTGTCAGATTTTCTTTTGTTTGAGCGTCCTGCGTCACTCTATATAACCGATCTTTTATAATGGCGAAATAAGGGTATGAAATGGCGATGAAATTTCGGCGGTACGTTCGAAGAGGTCTAAGAACGCTTCTGGATCGTCCGCCGCCCCCATCTTCTGTAACGCGGGCGGGGGCAAAGTGGCGCGGGTGTCCAGGGTCGTGGCTGTGGCTGGAGCGGCCTCCTGGCTGAGGAGACTCCGGATGGCATGCCGGTCCTCTGCTTGAGCCCGCATGATCTCGAAGAACCATCGATCCTGGTCCTGCCGGAGCTCAAGCAGGGACTGTTGGTGGATCTGATGTAACGCAGCAAAGGACTGGAGGACCTCCGCCAGCTGGGAGGACTCTACGGGGCGACTACTTTCCATTACTTGGATAATTCAGCTTCCAGGCAACAGGGTTTCCAATTCAATGCTAAAACACACTTTTAGCTTGACCACGCCCCTGCTGCCACAGTTGCATATGATCTAAAACAATGTTCCATCAAAATCTTTGACTGGGTACAACACCCATTTAGCTCTTCTGCTATAGATAACTAGAATAGCTTTTCATTGCAGTTGCAAGAGCAGCTCATTGAAATGAGACAGGACCGTGGTTTGAAAATTAGAAAATTAAGTGATCTACCTTTGGACAGTGTTTGGATGGCTGCCAGCCGAGACAGTGCAATCTCAGTGTTGCTTTAATTTTCCACAATCTATTTATGTGAGCTCAGCTTTTCTGACTTGCATAAAGAACAAAAGGAGAGAATGACTGAGAGCAGTTGACCAAGAACTTTGTGTGTGTTATTGTAATAAATCCCTGTCAGGATATCAGCTTAGTGTTCATCAAAACAAGCTCAAGTTTCACATTAAATATGAGTACTGCTTTTAATATAATATGGCATAAAGGGATTACTGCTACTAGTAGTAGGCAATTTTAAGCATTGTGATGCATGTTTGTGCAATTTTGTTTCATTTTAAGGATTAATGGGATGTTGGTGTGCGTGGGATATTTAAATCATAAAAAGTTTGCCTTTTAAGAAAAAAGTTTGGGAAACACTGATCTAAAAGACTGCAGCTCAAGGCACAGGTAGCATGAATGAATAAGATCCTGGCAAATATATAAAGGATAGGGTAAACTGGTCCTGTTTTTACACTCTACAGTGAGGGGGAAAGAATGACTACGTCCATGTGGACTTCTCTAGAAAGAGGTGGGTTAGGCTATGACAATGTAAAAGCGTCCATTGTATGCTAATGGTCTCGGTGTGCTGTGTCCTAGCACCAGCTGCAAGTTATCCAGAAGTGTCTGTTTCCTCACCACGACTGTCCTCCCCCATACCTCCCTCTGTTCTCATTTCTATTTCTGTCTGATGGCCCTTCTTACTTCAACGCAGTGCACATCTTTGCCTAAATTAGCCTGTTAACCAACACGTTGCCTGTCTCGCTAATCTCTCTGCTCACATTTTTGCAAATCCTGATGTGTCTCCTGACTAATTCGTAATGAAACCTTAGTTAAAATATATTTTGAGTCTGGCCCTGAACAATTGAGGTGTATTAAAGGCACATGTGTGAGATGTTTAATCTTGTGTTCTGCTCTCACATTATGCGATAATTCTTTACTGCTAAGGAGCAAACAATGTAGTAGTCTGGGCCAAGAACAGAGTAGGTTTAGTCCTAGTCTAAGACAAAGACCAGAAGAGTCCTAGTCTAAGACAAGACTCTCAAAGAGACAGTTCACCACAAAAGTAAAAAATATTTTATATTTTCCTCACCCTCATGCCATCCCAAGTGTGTATGACTTTCTTTCTTCTGCTGAACTCAAAGATTTTTTGAAAAATATATCAGCTCTCTAATTCCGTACAATGCATGAATTGTGACCAGCACTTTCAAGGTATTGCCAATTGCTAAAAGCCAATTAAAAATAAATAAATAATTAAAATAATAACAGAACCCAGCTGAAAAAAACCCCCATATCAAACAAGACTAATGTTACCTGTTGGTCATAGCTATTTGAGCTGGTTTAGCAGGTCGGCATTCTGAAAAGCACTCAATATAATCAAATGCCTTGTTTAAACCGAAAGAGACGATGAATGTCAAAGTGAGCTGGCAAAACATCACAAAGCCTAGAAGCAAACACAACAAGAACATAGATCACACAATTAGCATCAGTGGGCCATTACACCCTACAGCTACACTTTTCGGAGACATTTCACCTTGCCGATGCCAGCTGATGGTTTGATATTGCGCTGAAGTACGCAGTTCTGGAATAATGGTGAGGTGTGTCAGCTACCGGCGGCTCTAGCTGCATTTTTACATAGCTAGTTAAACCCTGTCCCATCTTTGCTTGGTTGTGCCCTCTTCCTGTATCCTTGATCACCACACTAATCTAGTCCGCCAGTCCTTGTTTTCATTCCCCTCTGAAATATCCTATTTAATCTTTGGTTCCACCAGGAATTGCTCAGAAGGAGTACAAGCCCCTCTAATAAGGACAGTAGTTCTGCCCTCATTCCAGCAGCCATTCTTAAAAGGAGAAAGCTTTTTCTCAGAGGACAGATTATAAATAAGACTAGGCCACATTTATCCTATTCCAGGAGACAGATGCTCTTGAATGGATGACCTTGGAGCGTAGTTTGAGTCGGTGATGTCTTCTACCCCAAAAAGTATTCATTGTGTGTAACACAATACTTTCACCACATGTGTCTCTTGGGCTCAGTCAATGTTTATTCAGGGCAGTGGTTGCTGGTGCTTTTCAGGGGTTGGGAAGCACAGATGTCACTTAGCAATATCAAAAACTAAATTATTGTGGCGTCTGTAATGTTGCTTCTAAAAGCTGCTTCTCTGGCAGTAGGCAAGAGACAAGATTACGAACGCTAAAGATGAACGCTAACAAACTGTGTGTCTACCTCCAAGCATTTCATGTATGGCAGTGTTTTTAAATTTCAAACACTTTCAGTCACATATTCTATTACTAGCCATTTGTTGCAAAGTCCTGCTCATTTGAGATCCCTCCCAATCATCATACATAGGAGCTGGGACTCTTGGTGGGACAAAAATACATCGGTTGAAAGCCAAAAGTGTCCTTTAAAATAAATGGGTGGGACAAAAATACATTGGTTGAAAGCCCAAAGTGTCCTTTAAAATAAATGGCACAGGTATGTGCCATAGTCTTCCATTGAGGTACAGCTTTAATGGGACTCTATGGGCCATGTGCTCATGCAATGCTATGTTGTTTAAAACCGGATCATGTTAATTGAATGAATAGTGCAATAGTGCTGTATGATATTTTACACTTATCGCTATAAAGTGTAAAATAAAAAATACAGTAGTCACAAAATTATTATAATTTGTTTTATTAATGAACCAGAGACTAAATCTAAATAAAATTATAATAATAATTAGCTTTTTTTTTTTTTTTTTGTAATATTTGATACATTAGGATGACTACATGACACAGTAGTAGATCTCTCTGAAGAGGACTCCCTTGGCTTTTCAGAGATACCAAATGTTTTGGACTTCCTCTCCTTGGTCTATTTAAATGTATGACATTACAATTCAGTACATATAGTGCATTCATACAGTATTCAGACCCCTTAATTTTTTCACATTTTGATATGTTGCAGCCGTATGCTAAAATGCTTTAATTTATTATTTTTTTCTTTCACATCTACACTCAATACCCCATAATGACAAATACAAAAAAATCACAGTATGATGCTACCACCACCATGCTTCACCATTGGGATGGTATTGCACAGGTGATGAGCGGTGCCGGGTTTCCTCCAGACATGACGCTTGGAATTGAGGCCAAAGAGTTCTTCATTTCATCAGACCTGAAAATCTTGTCCTTTAGGTACTTTTTTGCATGTCTTGCACTGAGGAGACTCTTCCATCTGGTCACTCTGCCATAAAGCCCAGATCAGTGGAGTGTTGCAGTGATGATTGTCCTTCTGCAAGGTTCTCCCATCTCCACACATGATATCTGGAGCTCAACCCGAGTGACCACCGAGTTCTTGGTCACCTCTCTTACCAAGGCCTTTCTCGCCCGATTGCTCAGTGTGTCCGGGATGCCAGCTCTAGGAAGAGTCCAGGTTGTTTTAAACTTCTTCCATTTAAGAATTATGGAGGCCACTGTGCTCTTGGGAAACTTCAATGCAGCCAAAACATTTTTGTAGCCTTCCTCAGATCTGTGCCTCAACACAATCCTTTCTCTGAGCTCTGCAGGCAGTTCCTTAAACCTCATGGTTTGGTTTTTGCTCTGATATGCATTTTCATCTGTGAGACCTTATATAGACAGGTGTGTGCCTTTCCAAATCACATTCAATCAATTGAATTTGCCACAGGTGGACCCCAAACAAAGTTTAGATATATCTCAAAGAAGATCCAGAAAAATGGGATGCACCTGAGCTAAATTTCAAGTGTCATAGCAAAGGATCTGAATATTGTATATCTATTTGATTTTTCAGTTTTTTTTTCTTTTTAATAAATTTGCAAAGTTATCAAAAATCAGTAATTTGCTTTATCATTATGGGGTATGGAGTGTAGATTGGTGTGCAAAAAAAAAATATTTAAAGCATTTTTGCATAAGGCTGCAACATAACAAAATTTGAAAAAATTAAGGGGTCTGAATACTTTATGAATGCACTGTAAATAAAATTTGTATACATTTTTACTTATTTTTAAGTATTAAATTTGTTTTTTTAGTGTGCATGAATCGAATGCAATGATGATTGACAGATATACCTCAAAAGCCTGTTGTGTCATATTTAATAAATACATTTCAATGCGATTTTTCTATAAAAGAAATTCAGTAAATACACATTTTGAAATATCAGTAATAATATACATGTTGTTGTTACATTTACTTTATCAAAATCAGCAAAGTTTTGCAGCAAAAAGACAGGCTGTGCATTCAAATGTAAGATGGCCCTTTTGAAAATTATATTACAAGGTCTTCTATTTCCAAATGTGCATGGAAACTTTTACCAGGAGGCGGTAGACATCTTGTACATTGCATACAACAGTTTTTTCAGCGAAGTATTGACCACGTCAATGATGTTAAAGGCTTTAGACAACCATGCATCAAATACAATACTCCCAGTCAGTGGCGGCTTGTCAATAGAGGGCGCTGGGGCGCCGCCCCATCAAAATTCCAGAAATATACATGAATACAAAAATGATATAAAAATGCAATAAAAATTAAAAAATTAAATAGTTTACTCATACGATGTGCAGGCTGGTAGTAAGAGCCTCAGCATTTAATAAAAACTGGCTTTAATCGCTTAACTATTTTCTATGTTTTTCAATATGTTTCATGTGGTTTCATGGGCGAGGGACGCCAGACAAATGGATGTCTATCTGAGTCCTTACATTTTCGGGCAGTATGTGACCTGAAGCTGGTCTCTAATTGGTTTCTTAAAGATTCTCCTCCGGGCGTCCCTGGCGAATCAGAATTGGATGCATGTTATTTTATCCAATCTGATTGGTTCTCGTCACCTGTCATTCAACTTTACGCTCTTGGCCACGTACTGCGAGTGTGCAGGCGACTCCGCCAAAACTTTTCTATGCTGATCACTTTCGCAGAGATAATGGCAGCAGTTAAACCAAACTCTGTCATTGATTTACAAAAAAAAAACCTTTCACAAGGCGTTCGCTGGAAGAAAAAAAAGAAAACTCTCTCCATTCCATTGGTGAGCAAAGCAGTGGTTCTCGGCCAACAAAGAGGTGCCGGGCGCTCAGACCAGAAGAGCGTGAAAGATTGCAGCAGAGGTGAGTTTGTTATAGAAATTAGTCAAAATACCATTTTACATTATTGTTGTGCTGCAGAGATGTCCTGCCCACATATCATATTCTACAGACTCAAGAAAAAAAATTTTGTTTGGTATAAATCCTTACAAAAATCATAATTTTAATTTTATACAACAGAATCCCCAAAATAATAAATTGGCAACATAACAATTAAATGATCAAATGAAATATGAAGCCACCAAAAAACTACTGTCTTGTATGGGACAAAAACTCAAATGGCTCTATTTTTATTTTGAAAGTCATTGCAACTGTGACAACTAGTGGCCTACTCCAGGTTACTACCTTACATTTACATATATATATATATATATAGCCACGTTAAGCGTTTTCTTATAACGGTTTTCTATGGGAAGAAAATGCTTAACGCGTAATTAAACGCGTTGCGTTCATATTTTGGACTCATCTTACTTTTTTATACATAGTATGGTTTATTAATATGATGTGTACTGAGATTGGTCTTTTAATATCACTGTCTTAGTGCAGTAAGCCACGTTAAGCGTTTTTCACGTTAAGAGTTTTCTTATAACGGTTTTCTATGGGAGGAAAATGCTTAACGTGTAATTAAACGCGTTGCGTTCATATTTTGGACTCATCTTACTTTTAGTAAAACGTTTTAGAAAAACGTTAAGCGTTTTTCACGTTAAGCGTTTTAGAATGTCCCTAATTCGACACGTTTTATTCATATCAGATACACATTGTGTAAGTAACTTTAATGTTTACTCTATTCTTCTCCCAGTTCACCAGCCACTTACTTTTAAGTATTTCGGGAGTGGATGAATTCACGTGTTGTAAATCCAACAGATCCGATTCTCTGAACTGCGTCTGCGGCACAAACTAACATGGCGGCGCCCATCGCGCATACAGCTGAACTAACGCGATCGTTATAAAGGCGTTTAAACAACAATACACTTTCACTTGCATGTATTTGACAATCGGAATATCAGATATTTCATGCCATAGCTAACACATTTGTGAATATTCTGAATAAAAAAGGAAAAATGACATAAAAGCAGATCATCATTCATTCAGTGCTGTTGCTGCTGCAGTGTGTCACGTGACAAGCAATGATGCGTCACCATGGAAACCATAAAGCGACACATTCTAAATAACGGTCGCCTAGAAAAACTCAAGCTGGGGGGTCAGTTATATGTTGTATGCGCAGCCGCAGCGGAGACATAATTTAAGGACGCGAGTCCCGGAAGAATATGATTTTATCCTCTTAGTGAAGAAAGCAACATTCCGGTAATGACACAAAAACGGATTTCAAATTTATTTTCAAAAGCTCCCACAGCAAAGCGAATAGGGGGTAAAATCACTGGATTTGACATCCGATTCATCGTTATGTGTAGTATCTCAACGCACGCATAAAGCTTGCCACAAAGAACCGGCCAAAGTAAGGATTATGCATTAAACATTTAAATTGTTTATTAATAAACTAGTGTTTTCTGTCAGTTTTCGGTTCATTTATGAGACGCGCTCCAGTTCACGCGCCGGCGCCTCCGTGCCCTAATTATATTGTCTACTATATTTTCTTCTTATTTATTAATCCAGTCAATTTGTTGTTGAAAACATTGATTAAAATGAAGATACAATTTATACAAAACGAAATTCACTTAAAACAAAACAATAAGTGGTCAGAATTATGTCTGACCCATTCCAAATGTTTTCCGATATATGGTGACTGATGGAACAAAGAGCGTGCATTTCGAAATTTGCAGAAAAAACTTGAAATATAAATTCTCAGAAAATGCATTTAATACCAATATATTGAAACGTCTGTTTATATACTCCATTAATAAAGGAGTCCAGACATTGGAAAAATATCAGTCCACATGCGTTTTATATTTAATATTTAGGTACTTTTAGGTAGCAAAATATTTTTTTAGAAAATTCTACTAGACTACGTCACTCATAAATCATGAAATTTCACACATCCACCATCTCTTGAGTTTTATTAAAAATCTTTAACTTTTAGGTAGCAAAATATTTTTTAGTAATTCTGTCAATTACACTAAGGTTAGATTTCATTGAAGGTAAATTGGAGCGGCCACACTGAGCTGTGCGTAACGCCCACAGACGTGAAGTGAACGAGACAGAGGCTGACCGGTACTGTCTGAAATGGTTAACTCTGTGGCGATGCATGTGCAAAACAGATTTAACTAATCATAAAGTCAATCAGGATACATAACACAGCCTACTATAGGCCTATAGGTTTGGTGTGCGGGTTATAAAACATTCATCACAAACCACTTACACAACAGCTACATATACAGAGTGTCTGGCCAGGATTTCTAAATTACCTAAATGTCCAGGATTGGGCTTTGTTTTTATATTGATATATTCTTTAAAGACATTCTGTGAGTATGTATTTAACATTAAAATTAGGGCTGTCGATTTAACGCGTTAATAACGTGCGATTAATTTTATGAAAAATAACGCGTTAAAAAACGTACGCAATTAATCGCAACGTCTGTTTGCACGTGACATTACGTCACTGCGTTGCTGTGGCGCGAAATGCAGATGGAGGGCAAGAAGTGATTTTTTACATAGCATACAAGCACTATCACAAACTCAAAATGCCTATGTTTTGCATAGTTTACAGTTGCTCAAATCGAACAAACCGAGAAACCACAAGGAGCTTTTTATAGTGTACAAAAGTTGTTGTTAATGAGGAGGAAAATGCAAGAAATTGACTGAAAAATGCTGGAAAAAATGGCTTGTAAGCATGCGTCTGCTGTCTGGAGGTACCAAGTCGGATAATGAGCATGTGTGCAGTGACCACTTTGTCAAAGGTAAGTTACTACAACTTATGTGGCTATGTTTATGTAACGTTAGCTGTTTCCATACATTGTAAAGTTAAACAAATAGTTTTTTCTTTTCTTTGTTTGAGTTTGTACCCCTGTAACTGAACAAAAATACGTAACGATAGCAAAACGAATTACAAAGGCTTTACAGGCGAATGTAAATTACTTACCCTGCCATGCAATTACAATAAGCTGCAATTATTTCTCCGTCTTGTTTCGCAATGATCCATGTCTTTAGTTGCGTTTCGGCGGACCTTTGAGAGTGGTTAACCTAATCACGTAAACAACCGCAACGCTAACATCAAGAGGCGCCGCAGTGTTTAATGTTTGTTGCTAGGTTAATCCACAGGATAAAAAAAGTTGTATGCCTCCATACTTTTTTATGCTTTCATTTGTTTTGTGGAGTAGAAGGATGTCTGGAGGACAAGGTAGTTGCTTATATCTTCTGCCTCGATGGCAGGCAAGTATTCAGTTGAAAAATCACTCCTTTTCAAATCTTTAAGGATCACGTCCAACCTATGTTGTGATTTTCTGTTTATACCTTTCTCTCGTAATAGCGTCTAATTCATCCATTCTGCTTTTCACTTCCTGCCCTCCATCTGAATTTCGCTCGTCATAAGAATCACGTGACTGCAAACAAGCTAAGTTTTAAACTATATTTAACTTGACACAGTGACCTAAACATTTTATGTTTATAACGCAATGCACCCGAGACGTATTTCATTGTATTTTCTTATCAATGATTAACTCTTCTGCCACAAGAATGTGATGCATTTTAATTATCTGAATATTATTTCATCATTATATATTGAGTTATTGTTATATGAGGGGTTTTCTCAGCAAATATTTGTATATGCGATTAAATGCAATTAATCACGATTAATTAATGTAATTAATTCGATTACATTTTTTAATCGATTGACAGCCCTAATTAAAATAAATTTAAACCTAGTGTGTAATGACTGTGGAAATGAGTAAGCTACTTAATACTCACAATGAAAAAAAACCCCAAGGTTCACCCTGTTTTTCCAAGGTCCAACCAATGTGAGATTTCTGGCCTTGCCACTGGGTTGCTCAAACTAGAAGATTGCAATTCTGTTTGGTGCCAGTAGTGGTGCAGATATTACAAACTGCAACTACTAGTAATTTCCTTGTTTTTGAAGAAACAGCACATTTTGATGAAATAATATTACCAATTGGTATAGCTGGGTTATTTTCAGTTCATCTTGTGCAATTTTGAATCACACAGCTAACAGAGCATTAAATTATTTCCCCCCCCCAAAAAACCCTCAATGCCATAGATAAGTAGTTGACTAAATGTTAGCTCTATGTTCAATATCCATGTGAAATATAACATGTATATTGGGGAAAAATGCCAATTGTTTTGGAAAATGGAAATTAATTATGATTGTACAGCATGGAAATGCAATGGCTGCATTTAGTATTCTATGACTTATTACTGGGTAAATTCAGCCGTGAAAGCCTGCACTGACATCATGATGTCATAAAGCATTGCAGGGATTATCTTTACGAGAGAATTATCTGTGTGAGACAGGTGATGATAATAAGTATATGTTCACTCACCCATTACTAAGGGCAAGATCAGCAGCTCTATTTTATTTTAAAATGTAAAAAATACACAGGGTTGATGAGTAATGGAATACATGTAACGGGATTATATATTTAAAATTCAAAATATAAGTAACTGTATTCCACTACTTTTACAATTTTAATCATTGTTACATTCAAAAAGTATTTTGATTACTGAAGAGATTACTTTGCATTTTATTGTCATTTCTTTAATTTAATATTTAGTCCTTTCAGATGGAAAACATTTATACATAAATGATGCGATCCAAAGTGCATTTGAACAGCAGTGAAACACTTTCTTATGATGTGTTACATTCATATGGGCAGACAGAGAAGTAAGTTTGAAGTTTAGAGCAGAAGAAATAGTAGATTATACTGTATATTATAAAACATACAATGTGATTTTTAGACGTTTATAATGATTATGATAGGTAATGTATAATCGTGAACATGATTGCTGGGTGCCCATGCCGTCATGTTGTTTACATTATAATGCAGCATGGGATTCTGACTTCATCAAGCATAGATGGCTCTAAAAACCTAGCCCTTCCACTTTTTTTGGTCCGGAAGCTGTTAGAATGTGAAGAGTGACTGACAGAATGGGAGAAGGCTGAAGTGGACTAACTAGTTTATACATTCTTTGTTTGACATCCGAAAACATGGCCGCATCGCTGCATCGAAACAGTCAGCTTTGTCAGTAATGCTTTAAACTTTAATTTTTTTATTATTTAAATGTTTGTAACATAACAAATAAAGATATTGTAATGTTGAAACGATTATTTGAGCAGCTGATTCATTATGAAAACTGATTTAGTCCCTCTTTGCTGGTAAACATCAGCAGGAATGCAGATCACACAGGTTTGATTATATATACTAGGCTGGGCTCCAAGACCTACAATCAAACCAGTTTGATCATATGTGCAAAAGGGTTAAAGAGTTCACCCTCCAATATGTCTTACTGTTTCAATTGTAAATACATCACACGAAAGAAAAGTGTACTTGTCTAGCCATTTCATGGAATCTTATTATACATAAAACAGAGTCCTTTGTTGTGTATTGTATATTGTATATATTATTTTGTATATTGTATAGGCCTATATCTTATAATATATAAGATACCTCACCCAATACTGTAGCTGACAGTGCTAACATTTACATTGCATTGCATGGGGAAAGTTATGGAAAGTGCTATTCTATAGCATCATACTGTATCTCGTGTGTTTTTCATGAGTGCGGTGGGCTCTTTTGCATCTTAATGGGCACCATTGTATCGGAGATACATCTGAGCTCGGCACCAGGAACCCGACACTGACATCCCAGCTAGGTGAGAGAGGATGGCCACCGCCACACTTACTTTGAGCCAGAGCTTTCTCATCAAAAACACACACGCACACACGCATGCACGCACGCACACACATACACATATTGGTGCGGCTATCCTTATGAGGGACTCTCCATAGACATAATGATTTTTATACTGTACGAAATATAGATTCTATCCCCTAAACCTATCCCTCACATTAAACTTTCTGCATTTTTTTATTTTCAAAAGAACATCGTTTAGTATGTTTTTTAAGCAATTTAAATTATGGGACACTAGAAACCACATTTATAGCATAATACCCTTGTAGTTACCAGTTTGTAACCTACAAAAATGTCCTCATAAACCATCCAAACCCACCAATACACACACACACATATGAGTTACCTCTGCCCACGCCTGCAGTGCTATAATTTCCCAACACACTTGTATGGAACTACGTGTGCGTGGGTTTGAAGATCAGTAAGCCTGCACTTCATGACTGCCGGTGGATTGGGGGTGTTCACATATAAGAAATAGAAGTTTCTTAGTTCCAGTGCCACCCAGTCTGAACAGGAAAAGCCCATGTCAAACACACTATCCGATCTTCACAGCCAGATATCTAAATAGGTGGCCCTCAAACAGCAAGATTCCCTGTCAACCACAGGACCTTGACAGATGTTCTGGGTAATGAAGTCTTACCATCTGTGCCCACCTGCCAAGCCAAATACAACCTTGTCAGAACAAGCTAAATTTATATACTTTTGTAAATCACCATGTCAGCTCAAACATAATTTCTATGTGAGTCACCTTCAAATCACCAAAACTAAGATTATATGAAAGGGTAGAGGCATATTAATCATCACTGCTTATAAAACGTTTACTAGATATAAAATGTATGTGCACTTGTCTTTTATTTACAAAGATTTTTGATTAGAATTTATTTGTAAATGTGAAGGTGCATGCTGCAATTTATTAAACTCGAAAAGTCTGATTTTACAACTGCCGTCTAGGAAAACAGCAATGAATCGCCACTTGAAGTCGGAATTTCAACTTGGAAACTTGCGTGAAAATTTTCAACACCGATTTCACCGAGATGCAGGTCACAACATCATATCGTATCTCATAATTTTGCACAGCATACATACTGCAGTTCTACAGTAGTATGAGTAGTATGGTAGTATGCTATTCTGAACAGATCCAGTAAGTTCCTGTTTGAGTATAAAATATCCACAATCATCCTGTGGTTATGGCCTTAGTATTACAAATGTGACTATAAACAATGAAAAAAAAACAATGGTGAACTTCCATAAGGACAAGTACAATTTAGAATGAAGGAGTTAAAGGTTTGGACTTCCTTGAACTATGAACTTGATGGCTCTCTTTTCAGCAAATCTCAATGAACAGTAAATCGAGATGCAGTTCAAAAATGATATGAAATGATTTGGCTAGCAAAAATGATGTGTGGATAATGACTTTGAAACACACTGGCCGGGGAGACAAAAAGTTAATGTCAAGCGCTGGTTGTAGTAGGGCTGCACAATTATAGCAAAAATCCTAATTGTCGATTACTGCTCTTGATATTGTAATCGTGATTATTAATGTCGATAAAAAAAAAAAATTACCGTGATGTCACAAAGTAAACAACTGTGTTGTTCTTCAGTATAGAAGATTTCAATGGTGGATATGAGATGCACTCCAGTTTCTTTTAAGCATTATATTGTATTGTATTTTGTATTGTAATAATATTTGTTAATGTAAGGCAAATTAAAATTAATGTAAATTGATATCTATGGTATAGAATAAATTGAATTATTGCTAAATTACTGCTTAAATTATTAGTCCACATACAGTAAATAATATGGCTTATTAACAGCTGATTTTAATCGATCAGGTTACTGTTTCGTAAGCCCTTAGGTGGCTAGACAGGGGACCATTCATGCCGTTAGCTCTTCAATGGTGATCTTGTTCATGGAAGATCATCGTTAGATAATTTTTGGCCTCAGTGGTTGGACTTTGAAAATTAAAAACAGTGATTTGCGATCAGAAAAATCTTAAATCTACCAATACCATCTGCGTGGCAAATGGGTCTTATAAGAGCAGATGCATTAACAATAACGGTGATTCCTGAAATATGCTATTCATGCCATAATCTTTATGTTGGATACACTTCCAAAACACACTTAGAACAGTTAAGCTGAATTATTTTATTGCTATTTTGTACAAATCAAATTCACATTGGCCTACTTATTAACATGACAAGACAAAACTCTTATTACATTTTGTATAAATTGTACACAGAAATCGAGCAACATGACAAACACTTCCATTACAATGACTGCTATCACTCACTGAAATTTAACACCGTTTGAGACCTGCATTTCGACGCAAGCTCAATGACGCTCAATCCGCACAAAGTTCTGCACTCTCATGAATGCTCTCAATAAAAACAAAGCTTTCTAATCAGCATAAAAACTCAATTATTTACACCGCATCTGTGCCTTGATTAGAACAGGATTGTTTTAGTTTTGTTGTGTTGCTCATTTGCAGTGTATTTAACATCTATGTTCAAAGCGAGCGGTGCAATATACAGTGAATCCAAAATATTTACAAAGTGCTTTTCACTCTTGTTCTACATCTTCTTTTCAAGTGTCAGGTGATGTTTCTTCAGTATTCATTTTCGTGTGCTGCATGTACAGAGCAAGAACATAAAGCAAGCATCTGGGCATTCAGACAGTTTAAAACTTGCGCATTAGGATCAGTTGGCATTACTGATAGGACGGAGGACTAATCTAAGTGGCTCTGATTGGAGATTGCCATTTCATTGCTCAACGGACATGTTAGAGATTGATTACAATACTCAACCGCTGCAAAACATGTTGTTAATAGAAACCATTGACGCAACAGGAGCAGACTTAAATTGAATGCTGTAATCGTCAGTTTTCACGATTACATAATCATGACAGACGCAATCATATTCGCGATTGGTTTTTAATTTGTGTAGCGCATAGACATAACATTGGTATAAAATGGGGCCACACATCTGGTAAGGTCAATGTAGCTAGTCTAATTTGTTGAAGTGTACCATTAATGTGGCACGATTTAATTAAGATTTAAATGGCAATGTGGCCTTAGTGATATCTAAACCTTAAAAGGCTGCGTTTTAAAATATAGCCTTTATTCAGCGCTGCAGTCAGAGCTGTGTGAGCAAGTGGCACCCTCTAGCAGTCTGGATGGCACTATCTATTACACCATTATAATAATAGTCTTGGTTAAAACTTTGTATTTTTCCATCATGTGGTTGATATTTCCATGGAATTGCCCAACTATTCATGGTATAAATTTGTAATGTTCTATCATTTACACTACATATATATGTAAAATGTGAATTCTGTTGTTTTGAACAGCAGAAAGCAAGAGAGCATAAATGTTTCAGAAGTACAAAATAACCTTAATAAAGCATAATTCCTAAGTAAAATGATGATCAAAGTTTTTGCAAAGTAAGTGGCAAAAACATCGGTATTGCCCTATAGTTTTTAATAAAATCAGTATTGTGTCGGACCAGCATTTTCATATCTGTGCATTCCTTGTTATAAGGAGCTGGATTTTGGACCAGTGAGTGTTTATAGTGAGTTAAGTTACCTGGCACGATACCACAGAGATGAAAACGAGGCAATTGACAAAATGTTCTGTCACGGTCTTGGCTGGTTAGGACAAAAAAAGGCTGGAAGAAATTTGTATTGGTTTTATCACTTTGTCATCTCAATATTTTCTAGAAAATGTATTAGACAATAGTCTGCAGCTAAAATAGAGTCTAAGGTTTCCCCCAGGTGTACCTTTGTTACCTATGGAGTTTCTAATTCAGAGAAAAATGGAAAGAGATTCACAAATAGAAAGTTGGTTCACAAATAAATTGAATGAGATCCACATATAAATGTAAGGAGTTCCACAAAAATGAAATGAATTCACAAATAAAAATAATTAGATTTACAAATATATGTTAGGAGTTTCTCAAAAATAAAGTGAAATTTAAAATAAATAAAATTAGATTTTCAAATAAAAAAAATTATTTACAAATATATATTTTAATTCACAAACACAACTCTGTCCAGCTTTAATTTTTGAATCGCACGTATTTATTTGTGGATCGCTTCCTGTGCATTTGTGGATGGCAGCTCAATATTTGGGAATTCTGAAAACTTTCTTGCACGATAGCTGTGGGTAATCCACAAATAGGTGGACTCCACCCATCGTCTACTCAAGCCAATCAGATAAAGGACATATTACTTGAACCAGTCGTAGCATGTTCTATCTTCAAACAATCATGCTTCGTTTTACTATCAGGGCAGGCCCAGAGACGCAGCACTCTCATGAGCATGGAATCAAGCACTTACAGATATGTTTCAAGGCCGCAAACCTTTGAAGAAATGGACACCATCAGTGGAATACTGTGAATTAAGTTTAGTATAATTCTTTTTCAGTTATACACATGTGTAATGTCTGGTTAAATGTCGACAGCTGAAAATTGTCCATTTGTAGAGTGTCCTGATCATTAGCTTTATAGCTAACCTGGCTGACTGTATGAGTCTGCTATTTTAATTTTAAGTTTCTTGAATTAAACTCCTAGCTAAATAATGGAGAATGTATGTATGTATCGTCAAAACCTTTAATCTTAATGCTACATGGCAGATCCAAAAAGACACACTACTAGACATTACAAAATATCATTAGTTCAGATAGTGCCTTTATAAAACATAAATCATATTAGATGATCTTAGGAGCACAAACCATAGATTAATACCCTATATTACACAGTGTACAAGATCAACTATGCCAATAATTTGGTTTCACATTATGTTTAATGTATTTATGTATTTATGCATTTGGCAGACGCTTTTATCCAAAGCGACTTACAGAGCCCTTATTACAGGGACAATCCCCCCGGAGTAACCTTGAGTTAAGTGCCTTGCTCAAGGACACAATGATGGTGGCTGTGGGGTTCGAACCGACAACCTTCTGCTTAACAGTTTAGTGCTTTAGCCCACTACACCACCACCACTCCATTATGTTGATATATAATGGTAAGACATCACAAAGCTCCATGTCCCAATCTTGTTTGTGTAACATGTTCTTTTCAATACAGTAATGGATTTGTTTTTAACGTGTAACTGTTATTTTTTCCAATCATTGTGCAGAATCTCAATAAAAGGGTTGTCAGCTAAATGACAAAAAATATTTTGTCAAATGAGATGCGTCATCATTTATACTCATATTCATGTTATTCCAAACCTAAACGACTGTGGAAGGAACTCAAAAGGAGATGTCAGGAATTATGATAGGGACTGACAGCCTCGCTTTCATTTCAGCCTCATTAGCAGCATCTACATTTTACAACGTATTCTCATATTCCACAGAAGAAATTAAATAGTAAATGTTTTAACCACTGAGTTTTGGAGCAGGTGAGTCAAGTGCTCAAAGTTGATGGGCAGTACACAGCGAAAACATCTGAAAAAGATGGCAATAACCATTGAGTCAATTATCACTGTCAGAACTTGATGCTGTATTTAAGAAGTGACCCCGTAATAGAACCTCCTAAAACATTCACACAAATATGCTAAAATGCAAAAAGTGCTTTTATTAAACCCATTAACGTAATGTGAATCCAAATTATCGGCATAGCAGATCTTGTATACTGTGTAATATAGTTTATTATTTTATGGTTTGTGCTCCTAAGATCATCTAATATGATTCATCTAATATCATTAATTATTCCGGTTTGGATCTGCATACATACAGATACACACATACATTTTCCATTATGTAGCTAGGAGTTTCAGTCAAGAAACTTGGTTAAAATTAAAATAGCAGACTCATACAGTGTAGGTTACAGACAGACATTCAGGTTAGCTATAAAGTTAATGATCATTCAGGACACTTTACAAATGGGCAATTTTCAGCTGTTGACATTTAAGAAGACACTACACATGTTTATAAGTGAGAGAAAATAATATGAACCTTAAGTCACAGTATTCCTCTTATGGTGTCCATTTCTTTTAAAGTTTGCGGCCTTGGAGCAAATCTGTAAGCACTTGATTCCCTGCTCATGAGAGCGCTGTGACTCTGGTCCCGCCCTGAATGTAAAACGAAGTGTAATTGGTTGAAGATAGAACGTGCTACGAATGGTCCGAGTAATGTGGCCGTTATCTGATTGGCTTGAGTAGACAATGGGTGGAGTCCACATATTTGTGGATTGCCCACATCTCTCATACAAGAAATGTTCCCTTTCTGTCACTCACTCGACGTTGTGTCGAATGAAGTGACACAAGGGGTCTTCCTTGGGAGCCTCGTGTACCTCTGAAATTGAGAAAAGGCCAATGAGAAATTGGCAGACAGAATTAGCATGTCCCGGCCCTGGACATACGGGTATAAAGGGAAGCGGGTATGCGTCTGTCAGTCAGATTTTTTCTTCTGAGCAAAGCGATTGTGCAACAGCAAGCTGAGTTCACCACTTTTCCACTCACCTCTACTGGCAAGAAGCACTGCTGTTGGATCTTAAGGCACGTTTCTAGATGGCGTTCTCTCTCTCTGCACGTTGTGCAGTCCACGCCCCTGGGCTATTTGACAGTGCTTTCACTGCCTAAAAGAGTGTTTTCCCCTCCTAAAAGAATTTGTTTTCTCTAAAAGAATTTGAGTTTTCACTCATAAAAGAGCAATGCACAGACAGGCGTTGAACGTCCTTTTCAGGACGCGTCTTTTTCAAGATGCCCTTCCACCTCTGTGTAGTTCCTCGTATGCCTGGGCAGCGATCACACTGAGGCGGCGTTTGTGGATGGTTCATGCACTCACTGCGAGAACATGAACATGGCAGCCTTGCGGTCGCACCTCTCCTTCATCAAGGTGAATGCCACTTCAGCCACCCCCTGCATCGTTCCTGCTTCCCACGGGATTGAGGACGACCCGGCTGGTGATGAAGGCGATTTGGGGAGGACGATGGGCTCGGTTTCGCCGGGTAAATCCCCACGAACCACCCGCTCCTGTAGGGTGCACTGGTTGTTTTAGAACGGTTGTACTTGATCAGAGACTTCATGAAAACTCAACTCAAACTCCAACCGGACACTGTAAATGAAATAACCTTCCACAGAGTTCACTGTTTCGGAACACGTTCAAATAAATCACCTCGACCGATCATCGCTAAACTGGAACATTACAAACACAAAGAACTCATAAAAAGCAAAGGCAAAGAACTGAAAGGAACCAACTACGGATTAAATGATCAATTTCCACGCGAAATAAACAATTCTCTACCCCATCATGAAAAAACACAGACAAAACAATAAACGTGCAAATATAATTGTGGACAAACTTTTTATCGATGGACAGCTCTACCATGACTAAAAAATTACTCCATGGCTCTTTTAATATAGTAGCTATAACATTGAACAATCTGCGACTGTCAGATTATATATTGATATGATGCACCACCCTCTCTCTGTTCTTTAAACGGATACGTGGATCTTAATCCACCGATCCTTATGCTTTTGTTTATTCTGTCTCACTATGTCACTCTGTACTTGTTTATATGTATACTCTACATGTGTATAGCCTACAGTCTCTTTCTTTTTTTGTTTTTATTACTATTATCATCATTATCTCTTTCTAGACATTTAATCAACAATCATGCAAACACTTAAAATGGTGTCATGGAATGTGCGTGGCTTCCGGACCCAGGCAAAAAGGACTAAAATAATTAACCATCTGATGAAATTAGGGGCTGATATATCTTTTATACAGGAAACACACTTATCAAAATCAGAACTTGGAAATCTAACATTTAATCAATTTAACAACATATTCTCATCAACATACAATAGTAAACAACGAGGAGTTTCAATATTAATAAATAAAAATATCCCACTAATTCTTAACACGTCTGTTATTGACCCAGAAGGGAGATTTGTCATCATCAATGTATCCATTAACCATATAAAATACACACTAGCTAATATTTATGGACCAAACAATGATGATCCATCCTTCTTTCATAATTTTTTCTCACTACTACTCGATACAAATAATATTATTATTGCTGGAGACTTCAATACTGTTATAGACCCACAAATGGACCGATCAAATTCTACAAGAACCTGCCAGTCTACTGAAACAATCAAACAATATATGACTAATTTTGGACTTGGCGATAGTTGGAGAATGAATAACCCTTCACTCAGAAAATATAGCTATTTTTCTTCTTTACACCAGTCCTTTTCCCGAATTGATTTTCTCTCATCAGTAACTCACTAACCCAACATGTAATAGAAACTTCAATTCATCCAATAATAATCAGCGATCATGCTCCAATCTCCATCTCATTAAATACTCAATCCTCTATTAAACGCCCCAATAGATGGCGCTTCAATACCTCACTACTTCGCGATTCTGACTTCGACAGTTTTATTAAGAAAGAGTGGGCTTTCTTCCTGGAAATGAATGACTCTCCTGGGATTTCACCATCATTATTATGGGAAACAGGCAAAGCAGTAATTACAGGAAAAATAATATCATATTCATTATACAGGAAAAAACAACAACAACAGCTGGAAAATAACTTAGAACAGAGAATTAAACTCCTCACAGATACCTACTCTACCAGCCCTAGTGAACAAATACAATGCGAACTAAACCGTCTTAAAGCTGAACTCGATAGCATAATAAACCAAAAAACCATCCATATTATTATTATTCCATCCATATACGATGATTCAGATAAAATAACCCTGAACCCACAAGAAATTAATAATGTTTTCCGAACTTTCTACCAAAAATTATATTCTTCTAATCGCAATCCAGATGAAGCAGAAATAGAACATTTTCTAAAAGAATTAAAGCTACCATCAATGTCAAAAGAACAGGCAAATGCATTAGATACACCTCTCACTCATGCTGAACTCCATAAAGCATTAGACCAAATGCCAAATAACAAATCACCCGGACCTGATGGACTACCAGCTGAATTCTATAGACACTTCTGGTCAATTTTTTCTCCTTTATTCCTCAAAGTTATTAAAGAAATTAAAACTACTTTGACAATACCAGCACACATGAATACGGCGGTTATGACACTTTTGCTAAAACCAAACAAAGATCCAATGCACCCTTCTAGTTACCGCCCTCTTTCATTAATAAACACAGATTTAAAAATCATTACCAAAGCATTAGCTACTAGAATAGAAACAGTTATCCCGATGTTAATTCACCATGATCAAACAGGTTTTATTAAACACAGGAATGCTTCAGATAATATGCGTAGATTATTCAACCTAATTAACCTTGCCCAACAAAATCATACCAAAACTATAATTGTATCCAGGCCCGCCGACAGGGGGGGACAAACGGGTCTGTTGTCCCGGGCCCAGGTTAGGGGGGCCCAGAACTGGGCCCTCATTAAATTATGGAATAATTGTTAAAAAATAAATAAAATAGGCATATTTGTGGAAAAAATATCTAATATTTGAGTTACATAAAAGCTTTTTATTTGTTTTCTTCCTAATTGTCCTTGAAATAGTGGTCAAGAACCCCGCCCACCCCCAAAACAAAAATGGTTTGGCCACTGATCAAAATTTGATGTTGTCATTTGATTTGAAGTTCAGTAGGCTAACGTTACGATCAAAATGTCCGGTCAGCACAAGTCTGGTGCTCAGAAAAGAAAAGAGAAGAAGGGAAGAAAATAGAGGCCTTCGAGATGTCCTAAACAAATATTTTAAAAAAGGTGGTGACGGAGAAGCTGGAACTAACGTTAGTAAAGTCAACGTAGAGCAAGGTAAGAAACAGCGCAGCCAACGTTTATGAGTGTTGTCAAAGACCCGGTACTTCGGTACCAAGTCGGTACTAATTTTGTTTTAAACGTCACGCCACGGTACCAGGTTTTCTCAAACCCGGTACTTGATGCGCGTGCATGCCCGAAGCGCGTGCAGTTG